>NC_060896.1:1996388-2011388 GCF_014805685.1 Silurus meridionalis
CTCTCTCTCTCTCAGGGCTGATTGGTCTTTCAGCACAGAGGTAATTAATTAGAGCTCCTGATGTGTAGCAGCTCTGCTCTATCGCTTCTCACTGAGACTTGTGTGTGTGTGTGTGTGTGTGTGTGTGTGTGTGTGTGTGTGTGTGTGTGTGTGTGTGTGTGTGTTTGTGTGTGTGTGAGTGTGTGTGTGTTCCTGGAAATCAGTCACAGTCATGTGTGTAACTCTTACCACAGCCTGAAATGAGACTATAAAGTGTGTGTGTGTGTGTGTGTGTGTGTGTGTGTGTGTGTGTGTGTGTGTGTGTGTGTGTGTGTTATAAAGTAGAAATAAATCTATAGATAAACAATAAATACACAGATTAATCGCAAGGAAGTTGCTGCCTGACATTTTTGTCTCTAATTGAAAAGTTTCTATAAAAATGTAGAACAGGAGAAATGTATCAGACTGTCAAACATGAAGGTGGACAATTTCTTTTGTGATCAATATTCAAATCAAATAGTAATATGAATACATTCGTACAAATTTTCTTAATTTTTCAATAATTAAATATTTTTTCAATGAACGAAAAAAGGTTACACCTGAAAAATAAAATAAATACAAAAAAAATACAATCTTAAGAAAAGAATCACATTTTACAAGTCAAGTTTATTTCTATTGCACATTTCACAACAGACATTGTTTTAAAGCAGCTCTACAGAATTTAACAGTGAAGCTGAACAGTGTGTATTTATCTGTGATGAGCAGCCGTGGCGACTGTGGCAAGAAAAACTCCCTTAGATGTTATAAGGAAGAAACCTTGAGAGGAACCAGACGACCAGACTATACTAAATTCAGACACAATTAAAGATTAAAGTATTTAAATATCATTCAATAAATTGGATTCTGGTCAGTAATATGTAATTAAGTCATAATAATAATAATAATAATAATAATAATAATAATAATAATAATAATAATAATTAAAATTAAAAACAGAATAGCTAAAAAAAGATAATATAATTAAAAAAATAAATATTTAAATAAAATGCAGTCAATGGCAGTGAGTTGTTATTATTAGTAATTTGAAAGAAACAACTGACACATATTACAACTTTGACCTCATGTGACCTTTGAACGTTTGAACTTTCATTCATTTACCCAATGCACCTCCTGTGTGTGTGTGTGTGTGTGTGTGTGTGTGTGTGTGTGTGTGTGTGTTAATTTCTTGTTGTGATGGACCGTTATGGACCGGAATCAATGTATATATACTGTATATATTGTTTAGTTTGTGATTAATAGTTTTGAAATTAAGTCACTCTCTGTTGTTCAGTGTAGCATTTATGCTAATTGCTTGGGCATTAATTCAAGGTCTGTCTTACACACACACACACACACACACACACACACACACACACACACACACACACACACACACACACACACATTTATAATGTTAAAGAGAGAGAAAGCAATGGATGAGTGAAAGCTTGGAAAAGTGCTTTATTTCCGTGATTTACCGTGCAGATGGATGGAGTGTGGAGAAAAAAGAATGAAAAAATAAAGAATGAGAAAATGAAAAGAGGGAAAGGGCAAGGTTGAGCCTGTAACCAGGCAACAAAAAGTTAACACCTCGGATCTGATGATGTCACCCACAGCATCTCTCTATTAAAAAAAAAAATTAATAAATAAAGAGAAAGAGAAAGGAAAGAGAAATAAAAAGAGTTAGTGAAGGATAGAGTGAGAGAGAAAGAGGAAGTGCTCAGGAACATAACCAATCATATGAGGCTTAAAGCAAATTGGGGTGTTTTAAGGTCATCAGGGTGTAAAGAAGGTCATCCAGTGGGGCGCTAACGCTAATTAGCTCTGAGTGGATGATTAAACAACACAGTGTTGGATGTATAATGTGCATTCTATAACTATACTATACTATACTATACTATACTATACTATACTATACTATACTATACTATACTATACTATACTATACAATACAATAATATACAATACTATACTATACTGTACCATATTATACTATATTATACAATACTATACTATACTATACTTTACCATACCATACTATACTATACTATACTATACTATACTATACTACACTACACTATATTATACAATACAATACAATACAATAATATACAATACTATTCTATACTATACTATACTACACTACCTTATACTATACTATATTATACTATACTACACTACACTATATTATACAATACTTTACCATACCATACCATACTATACTATACTATACTATACTATACTATACTATACTATACTATACTATACTATACTATACTTTACCATACCATACTATACTATACTATACTACACTACACTATATTATACAATACTTTACCATACCATACTATACTATACTATACTATACTACACTACACTACACTACACTACACTACACTATACTATACTATACTATACTATACTAAAATAGATTTAATGATGTAAGAGATTTTTCTGTTCTAAGCATCTTAAATGGTTTCTACTTGAATGAGAAGAGTGAGGAAAAAATAGTGTAAGATTCAGTTTTTCACACAGTAGAAGGTTATGAGCATGATAAATGGGTTCCTTCACGTGTAGAACCTTCAAGAGTTTTTCCAATAGAACATAAAAATTTCGCTATAGTGACTGAGAATAGTAATAGCTACAAAAATGGATCAGGTACAATGTGTGTGTTTGTGTGTGTGTGTGTGTGTGTGTGTGTGTGTGTGTGTGTGTGTGTGTGTGTTTAGTAAATGAGTAGCATCTACAGTATGACATGTATTCTTTATAAACATGGGTTATGAAGTGTTGTGTAGAAGGCTGTAGAAATGATCTAGATGGATATATAGGTTTTTTATGGGTTTGTTGTCTCTAAGTATTCAGAAGCAGTGTTGCGAGTTTGGTTTTAGATGGAACAGTATAAGAGACAGAATGTTTCCCTTATTGGATTGAGAGTGAATGAAATGAGAACAAGGCCTCACAGATGGTGTTTGTTGGTGGTAATGGAGGTTCAATATTACATTTTGTTAAGCTCTTGGCAGTGGACACTGACGCTTGGACCCATGGGTTTCTCGGCCTGCTGGTGTTGTTGTGATGATCCTCGGGCCGCGATGCTGCAGTGTAACATTCCGTGTGTGTTGTGGTTGAGTGAATGCGTTTGCTCTGTAACTCCAGTCTACTGTATGGCCATTACACTCGTCTAAGTGCCCTCTAATGAGTAACAAATCAGAGCTAATGAGTCCTGAGCTGTTCCACACAGTTATTTCTGCTAGCACTCTTAGCATTCATTAACCTCGTTAACCAGACACGGTTGCACTGTATGGACACCTGAATTTGCAAGCCGTATGTGGCTCCTCCCCCAAACTGTTCCCACAAAGTTGGAGGCACAATTGTATCTCTAAATGTGGTAGCATTAGATTTTTTCTTCACTTGACCTAGGAGGTCCAAACTATTCCTGCACAGCATTTTAAAAGATGTGGAGGATCTGTGGAAGATGTGGCTAAAAAATGTGGAAGATTTCCTGCTATAGAGCTCAAACCCTATTGAACTATTGAATGTGAACGCTGACTGCACCCCCAGGCCTCCTCACCTTCTCACCTACATCAGTGCTGACTTTACTAACACCCTTGTATCTAGACAAATCTCCACAAAATTGCATGGAACATCTTTTCAGAAGAGTGGAAGTTATAAAAACGTAAATAAGAACTAAATGTGGAATAGAAGGTTCAAAAAAGAGGCACAATCCAATCTTATGGTCAGGTGTCCACAAAGTTTTGTCCATAAATCTATAATGCCCTCATTGACTTCAGGGCAGCTGAAAGTTTCACGAATGTGGACGTAGCAAAACAGCTTGAAAGTTCATCTGTCCAAATGAAGCAACCAAGCGCTGGATGGAAATCCTCTGGGGAACAGAACGGTGAAACTGACCATGTGCTAATGAAATATTCACTCTGAAATTATTTCGGCGGATTACATCTGAATTATAACTACAGTAAATACAGTCCAAAAACAAGTCACCAGTTATTACATTTTGATTTACATTTAATTACTCAGTTTCTTTTCATTTTAAGTGAATTAAAACCAGACCAAATAAACTGAATAAATAAAAAATACATATAAGCACTTCTCAAGAACTAATCCAAATATAGATAATTTCCTAAAAGCCCCAGAGATAAATCTCACCCCACATCCATAGCCTTTCACAGAGTGTTTATTAATTACCGGTTCTCAGACAGGGCTAATTAGCAGGATCATGGATGTGTTCAGGCTCTGATTTACCTGGATACACTGTTTAACACGCCACTCACCGTGAACACGGAGACATGGAGCACTCCCAGATCCTCTAAAACATCCTTCTTTTGCATATTGTGATGATTATCTCTTAATTACTGTCTAATTAGATCATTAAATGTATTTATTTTTGTATAAGGATCCAGTTGTTGAAATTTACTCAACGCTGCTGAATCCTGGATTCTGATTGGTCAGAATGTTAGGTCATTTTCTAAATCAGCAGCTCTGACAGTAGTTTGGTTCTTCTTGGAAGATTATATTCTTTAATTATGCTAAAACATGGTTTAATGCACCCTTCGAAGCATTCAAATGAAGCTCTCTGTCTTTGTTTTCTTGTATTTGTTTCTGCATGGGGGCCTCAGCGGAGCTTCAGCGCTTCTTCCTGGAACACTAATAGGATTCACTTGTTCCTCTATTTGAACCTTTAAAGTTTTATGTACAACCCAGGAACAAGATATTTCCATGGAGATCCCATTTTTGGAAGCTAAGCACACTTAATTGTGCAATGAATATTCTCACTGCGGTTTAAAACCATTAGGGTTTCCTCCATTATGTCCTTAACGGAACCTGTTTCCATGGACAACACGCAAGAGATTCCATTTTTAGGAAGCTAAGCACACAATGAATATGCTAACAATAGTTTTGAACTATTGGGTTTTTCTCCATTACCAATTTAATGGAACCTGTTTACATGGACAAGTCTCAATAGATCTGGATTTTAGAAGCTTGACATCCTTAAGCATCTAAATAACCTTTAGAGAAGAATGAAGTTTCTTTCAAGAACCCAAAGAGATTAAATTATGTACAACTGAAAAAAATATATAATATATATAGAGAACCTCTCAGACATTTAAAATTCAGATTTGGGAACCATTTGCTTGGGTTTTTAAAGGGTTCCTGGTATACATACACTGTTCTGATATTCTATTCTATTCTATTCTATTCTATTCTATTCTAGTCTAGTCTATTCTATTCTATATCATACTATTCAACTCTATTCTATTCTATACTTTACCATATCATACTACTAAATTATTTTTTATTCTATTCTATTCTATTCTATTCTATTCTATTCTATTCTATTCTATTCTATTCTATTCTAGTCTATTCTATTATTTTATATACAATAATTTAGTTTATCATACTATTTAATTATATTCTAATCTATATAATTCTATTCTATTCTGTTCTATACTTAACTATATCATACTTTATTATATAATTCTATTCTATTCTATACTTTACTATGTTGTTCTTTATTATAACGTTCTGTTCTATTCTGCTCTATAACATATTTTACTATATCCTACTATACTATATTATATTATAATGTACTATCTTACCCTATTTTATTTTATTGTAACATGCCACACTAAATAGTACAGTGTACAGTATAGAACTTCTCAGGCATTTAACATTCAGATTTGGGTATTTGGTCTTTGGGTTCTTGAAGGGTTTTTAGGTAAATATGAAGGTTATGTTTAAAGATGTTTCTGCTTGGACCCTTAAGACTTGTGGGAAAGTCTGTTTTGAAAAGTTCTGTTCGAGAACAGGTGATATAATAAATAATTCATGAGTTTATTATGGGATGTTTCATCTTGGATATTCATGAGGATATCCAGTGATAATAAATGTGTGTATATAAACACTTCAACACTTCAGAGGTGACTAATGGATCATCATTTGCAGTCCTTTATTATAATTGTGCATTGTGTGAAGAAGTAAACAACTCAACTGTCTGATGGATGTGAGGTAATGAAATGAACACGGCGCTGTTGCTAAATCAGTAGGAAAATTCTAGCAGGGTTCCGGATGGAATTTCCATCACTATATTAGCTGGGTTTTGGTTTGATATCAGAGTGAAAGCTCTCACACACTCACCTCATTCTTTCTCTCTCTCTCTCTCTCTCTCTCTCTCTCTCTCTCTCTCTCTCTCTCTCTCTATCGCTCTCTCTCTCTTGCTCTCTATCTGAGGTCAGTCCACTTAACACCATCATTTAACACCAACACTCTAATGAGCCAGGAGAACATATAATCAGTCTGTGATGGAGCTGGAGGATCATCTGCATGACCACACTGCTCACATTTACTCCACACATGTGTGAAATTATTTCCTACTTTCTAAATTAAATGTATTTACTGGATTTAATACATTTTTATAAAATATATTTAATTGGATGAATCAAAACATCAGCTGATAAACAGATAAATGGATGGATGAGATGAATAGATGAAAAGATTGATTAATAAATGGATGTGTGATGGATAGATTAACAGGCCATTGGATGGATGAATGTGTGGGTGGATGGATGAATGAATGGATTGGTGAATGGACGAATGGATAGAGATAAATAAATAAACAGATGGATGAATAGTTTGGTGAATAATGGACAGATGAACAGGCCATTGGGTGGATGGATGGATAGACCGATGGATGAATGGATGGATGGATGGATGGATGGATGGATGGATGGATGGATGGATGGATGGATGGATGGATGGATGGATAAATGGATGGATGGATGGATGGATGGATGGATGGATGGATGGATGGATGGATGGATGGATGGATGGACGGAAGGATGGATGGAACAATGATACAATGTTCATTGTTAAAAATGCTATACAAATAAAAATGAATTAAATTGAATAACTGGAGGGATTTAAGGTTTAAGATGCTTGAACATATGGAGCTGCTTTATTGCTCTGTGTGTGTGTGTGTGTGTGTGTGTGTGTGTGTGTGTGTGTGTGTGTGTGTGTGTGTGTGTGTGTGTGTGTTTCCACAGGGTTGGTGCTTATGTTAGTGTATCTGAACATTGCTTGCTTATACATAGATCTTTATCTCTCCATTCCTTCCTTTATCCTGTTGCCTGTCTCACACACTTCCTTTAATTTCTTTAACTCTGGGTGGTGAGAGTTTATTCTCATATCACCACAGTTCTGCTCTTGCTTACATTCAAAAATGACAGTAAGATGGTCAGTGGAATTGTATATATGATTATGTACATATTTTAGTCAATGATTAAAAGGATGCACTGATGAATGATAATGATAAAAAAATATGGTTGGTGGATTTGCTAATTGGTTTTACTGGTTGGTTGCTTGGTTGATTAGCTGGTTTGCTGGTTGGATGTTTGGCTGTTCAGTTTGTTCGTGGATAGGCTGAATGGTTGTTTGTTTTTCAGGTGTGTTTGTTTGGTTGGTTAGCTGAATGTCTGGTTGAGTAGTGGTTGGTTGGTTGTTTAGTTTGTTGGTGGGTTGTTTGGTTTGCTAGTTGCTTGGCTGATAGGTTGGTTATTTGGTTGGTTAGTTGTTTAGTTTGTTGGTTGGTTTGCTGGATCGTTGATTAATTGTTTATTTGGTTCGCTGGATGAGCTGCAAAAAAACTATTAATACATTGTGACTAATCAGAATTCAGAATTTAAGAGCACTTTCATAAAATACCCTGCCATGTAAAAATAATTGCCATAATGTGTTGAGAATTCAACAGTAAAGTTTGTGTTGTAAAAAAAGTCCAAAAACCGCAAGCTATGCAACTGTGTTCAGAAGAAGAACAACACTGTCTTTGTGCTCTTAAGGCTTAATTAGAATAAACCGCATTGCTGTTGTTGTAATTGTTTGTTGTTGATGTTGTTTATAATTGTCTTTATAAAGCAAAATGCTTGGAACGCATAAAAACATACTTTTTTTATAAAAAAGTATTGTATAAAAAAAAGTAAATGAATGTAATTTTGTTACATCAGCAGGAGCAGTTTGTAGCTGGAATGTGCCAGTGTTCATAATCTCTCTGGGAAAATCAGTACAATATGTCTGTGTAAAACTTTATTCTTTCTCTCTCTCTCTCTCTCTCTCTCTCTCTCTCTCTCTCTCTCTCTCTCTCTCTCTCTCTCTCTCTCTCTCTTTACTTCTTTTACTGTTTTGCAGTCATTTTTCCTGCCTGTCATCAAAGTACATGTGTCCTGGAGTGCCGGCTGTTATGAGTAACCTGTTGGCCAACATTAACGCCTACTTCGCTCACACCACCACCAACACCAACATCTCAGCCTCAGATCGCTTCGCTGCTTCCAACTTTGGGGTGAGTGTGTGGGCGGGTGATTATGATGGAAGGAGGATAGATAGATGATAGATGATAGATAGATAGATAGATAGATAGATAGATAGATAGATAGATAGATAGATAGATAGATAGATAGATAGATAGATAGATAGATAGATAGATAGATAGATAGATAGATAGCATTGAATAGACAAATGAGTAAAAGGCTGAGCAGATGATGGACAGGTGGATGGAGGTTGAATAAGGAATGGATGGATGGATGGATGGATGGATGGATGGATGGATGGATGGATGGATGGATGGATGGATGGATGGATGGATGGATGGATGGATGAATGGATGGATAATATCAGCAATACTCCAGGCTATATAGTATGTGTGCTGTATAAATGTGTGTATGTGTGTATAATGCGTTATTGATGAGTGCTGCAGCTTTGTATGAACTAATGTGCAGATGTTTGATGATGTGGGTGTGTTTTTCTTTCCACAGAGAGAGAAATTTGTGAAACTCTTGGATCAGTTACACAACTCTCTGAGAATTGATCTCTCCAAATATCGGGTAAGAAACCTCACAGTACAATGATGAAGGTGTGAATTAAACTCAACTCCACAACTGAGTCCATAACAAAGGTTTCACTGCTTCAGTCACAACAACTAAAAGGAGAAAATATTACAGAACATTATAAAGCTCTGAATAAATACATATACTGTATATTAATAAAGAATAGACAGACAGACAGACAGACAGACAGACAGACAGACAGACAGACAGACAGACAGACAGACAGACAGATAGATAGATAGATAGATAGATATGAACTCTAAGGAAAATTGAATGCAGAATTCATGTCAGCTGTAACATACTCTGTGTGTGTGTGTGTGTGTGTGTGTGTGTGTGTGTGTGTGTGTGTGTGTGTGTGTGAGAGAGAGAGAGAGAGAGAGAGAGAGAGAGAGAGAGAGAGAGAGAGAGAAGCTGATCTGAATCACATTACTGTCAGGAAGCAGTGCAGCAGTCCGTCTGTCCATCCATCCATCCATCCATCCATCCATCCATCCATCCATCCGTCTGTCCATCCGTCCATCTGTCCATCCATCTATTCATCCATCCATCCATGCATCCATGCATCCATTCATCTATCCATTTTCTAACAATTATTTAGATTTTGATTTTGTACACTCTGCATATTGTCATTTTTATTAATTATATTATTCTTTTTTTTCCAGAACTTTTTTTTCACCTTTTTTTCACTCCTGCCTGGTATTGTGTTTAACTCCTCCTCACTACGGCCGTACATGTGTGTGTGTGTGTGTGTGTGTGTGTGTGTGTGTGTGTGTGTGTGTGTGTGTGTGTGTGTAAAATAAATGAGTAAAAATTCACCTACTCCTAATCAATCACATGATCTTCCTCACTCGATTTTATTTTGCCATATTGACACCATAATGGGATTTTAGATGAGTAATAAACGTCAGATTGGAATTGAAAATGGAGGGCAGGAGGGAAGAGAGAGAGAGAGAGAGAGAGAGAGAGAGAGAGAGAGAGAGAGAGAGAGAGAGAGAGAGAGAGAGAGAGAGAGAGAATGGGTGGATGAGTGATAGACCTGTGTGATAGAGGAATATTTGTGATTAAGCTTTTAGTGAAGAGTGATTAAATAAATAAGTCAAATAATGAGTAAGACATAGAGAGAAAGAAGAGAGAGAAAGAGCGAGAGAGAGAGAGAGAGAGAGAGAGAGAGAGAGAGAGAGTCTAAGCTTACATACATTTATGGATATTTATGAAAATATCTTTTTTTCTAAATTACAGGATAATTTCCCGGCTGGAAATCCAGAAAGGCTTCAAGACCTTAAATCCACAGTAGACCTTCTGACCAGCATCACTTTCTTCAGGATGAAGGTATAGAAATCTCTATAATAAAGCTGGTAACCCAATAACGATCTCACTCTTCATACTAAATGGAACAGATCGTTTATTTGTGCAAATCAATGCGGTTTAATGAAGATTTATTCACCACAGTCACACGTTTTTGCTACCGAGGTCGGTTTACTTTAGCCTTCACATTCACGCCTCTTTTTACGGCCACATGTTATTAGCGAGTGAGTCGTTGCCACAAATCAGTGTGAACTTCTCCATGAAGCTACGTTGTTCACACAAAACGTCACTTTACCCAGAGTCATCTCCATTTCTCATGAACGCCAGAGTGGAGAAAGAAGCACACACTGTAAAAGAGTGTCAATCAAAACATAACATCAGAACTCAGAGCTTCAGATGAACCACCTTAAAAAATTCTCATGATAGATATCAAACATCTGGACAAATTTTGCATCAATTCAGTTTTATTTGACGAGCGATTTTAACAATAGACATCGTCCCAAAGCAGCTTCACAGAGATACACAGGTTATAAAATATAAATGTATACGTTATAAGCCAACCAGTGGCAACCCCATCCTGAGATGTATAAGGAAGAAACCTTCAGAGGAACCAGACTTAAAACCAGTATACTACACATAATACACACCCCACTCTTCTGGGAAGATTTTCCACTAGATGTTGTGGAGATTTTGGAAGATTTCATTCACACACAAGGATTGTTCAATATGATTGGAGCTCTATAGCAGGAGATCTTCCACATCCAAAAACCAAGGACATTTACAGTTATATCTCCATGGAGCTGGCTTTAGGGGCAGTGTCATGCTGATACTGGTTTGGATCTCCAAGTTCAAATGAAGGGAAAATTTTATGCAACAGCATTCAAAGGCAACGGATACAATTGTGTGCCTCTAAATTGAGGGTAACAGTTTGGGGAAGAACCACATCTGGGTGGATGTTGGGTCTCTTACATTTGCTGTTCTTGGGCTTAAATAACTAGCAAATCTATTAAAATCTATTTCTACTATATTAATGTTTCCACATGAAAGACCCGAAGGTACAGAAGATGCAGCATCACCTTATCATCATGGTGAAGGTTCAAATCTCTAGGCTCTTACTGTACCTGATTCGCTCAGACATCTCAGGAGCATTAATTGAGGAATCGCACACGTAAATGGCGTATAACGAGGGTGAAGTCAAACACATAGACGTGAAAAAGCGATTAAAATGCTGCCGATCAGCTGCTAACTTTAACTGCCTGCTTTTTTTACCGGATTCTTACATCCAGTGTAGAATCGTTATCGTTAATTGGTTCTGGCTGCGGTTTCGAGCTTCGTACTTCGAGTAATTGGTTCATTACCAGGATTCAGTGCACTTTTTTATAAAGACCTGCTTTAACGAGCCTCAAAAGTTGTAACACAGTTGTTTAGCACGTCTTTGGCTGTGCTAGCATGAAATTGACCATTTTAAACAAGGAGATTCAAACCTGTTCCAGCATGACAAAACCCGTTCCATGAAGATCTGCTTTACATGGGTTGGAAGATGTAGAAGATGTAGAAGATCTTCTTACCTCACCTTCATCAGTGACTTTACTAACACCTTTGTGGCTGAACGAATGTCCACAAATCTCCACTAAATCTACTAGAACATCTCCTCAGAAGACTGGACCTTATTACAATAGCAAATATAACAGGAACTTGATGTGTTCAGGTGTCCACAATCTTTTGGCAATATAGTGTATGTGGTTGATGTACAGGAAAGTGGTTACAGAAACAAATTTCCATTTTGGATCTTTTCTGTAACAGAAATTACAGCGATGAAACGACACCAGAACTCAAAATCAGACCCCAAACATATAAAGTTAATTATAAAACTATATTGAAATATTTTTTTTGTTTAGTTTTTAGTTAATTAATTTTCAGCGAATTTCTATGGACACAATAAAGACAAATATGTATGAGACAAATCCAGATGTGAAAAGTGTGTATTTTTAATATTACCACCAATTTTTTTTAGAACTTTCAGATTGTAACATTGTAACAACAGCAGTGAAATTTACCTCATCAACCAGTAGCAGTAACTGTAGCAGCTACGTGTTGAAATTGAATTTCCAAAAAATGTACTTTTTGCAGGTTTATGTTCCAAATTCATGAAATAATGTAGGGTTCGTTCCCTAAATTTGCATCGTTCGATGTTATAACTGTCATCAAACCCAAACTTTGCCGATAAAGTCGAGATTTAGAAGTTAAAAAAACTATTTGTTGAGATTTTGCTGCTAGCAATGTCTGCGGGTAGCTAAAAAGGGGCGGGGTTTATCCGGAGACAAAATGAAAGCTGTGAGCATGGATTTTTATGCGTTGCGAATCGTGGGCTCATGCTGTTGTATGTAACTAGACGATTGGTCACGGAGGTCAGGGCGCTATAGTATCCTGTACACGCCAGAAGCCTGTTCTGCATTTGATCCAGTTCGCAGCGTGTCTGATGAAAATCTGTTTGCTGGTGAAGCACAGATTTATTTCCCAGCTGCAGCCGAATCAATACTAAGTTGTTATATGAGTTTCATAGTGAAGAAGCGGAATGAGGATGAGGACGAGGCCTACAGTTGAGGGTTTATTATATTTGTAATATTTCATGGAAGCTGAATTTTCTGTGTTGGGGAAAGAAGAGCTCTGCTGTTCATCAGGGTTTTGTCCAGACATGTTTTCCTGAAAGAACAAGGAGCGAGCGAGGACATGCAGCGGGTTTCATATACAAACGTCGAGTGTGATCAACTTTTCTTTTTATCATGTGATTAACTTTACTTTCAAACTGTGATCAACTTTTTTCATCCTAAAGTTAATTTTTCTTTTATCCTGTGATCAGCTTACATTTCATCCTGAAATCGAGTTTACTTCATCCTGTGATTATCTTTTTTTTCTTGTTTTGATCAACGTTTCTTTCATCTTTTGTACAACTTTTCTTTCAACTTTTGATCAACTTTATTTTCAACCCGTGATCAATTTTTCTTTCATCCTGTGATCTACTTTTCTTTGACCCTGTGATCATCTTTTTTTCATCTTATGATAAACTTTTCTTTCATCCTGTGATCAAGTTTTTCAGCCTGTGATCAACTTTTCAAAAGTTATACAGAATTTTTTGATAAAGTGTTAAAATAAGGAATCTTTCTGCAATTAAAATTGCAGAAAGATAGAATTGCAGATTTCTTCATTATTATCATTTTAGTTTTTTTTCCACATCATAAACTTTGCTTGGATGTTTGTAAAACATTTCTTTGATTGGAATACACATTGTCATTGTTTCTTTTGTGTTTTGTTCTTTTGTGATAAACGGCAGAATTGATGTGCATATATAAACACCATTTGTTTTCTATATATGTCTCTTTGTTCTTGCATTTTTTATTGAAAAGCTTTAAGTTTTTGTGTTTGATGTCTAATACAGAGATTAGATTTAATAAATGCTTCTTATTTTTCGTAAAAAAAAATAAAATGTTGGTAAAAACAATGTTGTGACAATTTTTTTTCCTGTTGTGGTAACTGTTTTTCTTTGATGTTGTGGTAACTGTTTTTCTTTGATGTGATAACTGTTTTCCTTTGATGTTGTGAAAACTGTTTTTCTTTGATGTTGTGATGAAGTTTTTTTTATGTTACAGGTGCAGGAGTTGCAGAGTCCACCGAGAGCCAGCATGGTGGTGAAGGACTGTGTGAGAGCGTGTCTAGACTCCACCTATAGATACATCTTCGACAACTGCCATGAACTCTACAACCAGCTGCTCGACCAGGTGTGTGTTTGTGTGTGTGTCTGTGTGTATCCTTGTGTATTGTGTATAAGGACCTTCACACCTCTCATTCATTACACAGCTTTTTAAACCAAACTCCACGTTTATTCAATTTCTATCACCCTTGAGCCATATAGCAACCGTCTACCATCAATCACCATGGCAACGGCTGTTCATCCCTGAAGAAAATGTCTATTAAAATACACAAACAAATAACAATATAAATAACTAATTAATAAGGGAGCAACAATGACATAATGAAGCATGCATTTACACAGTTCATTTCTCTCTCTCTCTCTCTCTCTCTCTCTCTCTCTCTCTCTCTCTCTCACTCTCTCTCACTAATATTAATATAGAGGGCAGAAGATTAAAGGAGAGATGGACACAGACAGAAAGAATATGGGGAGATAATCAAGAAAAATATAGAATAAGAGATGATGAAAAGAATAAACATTTTTGGGAAATAGAGGCCAAAAGAGCAAGAATAAGAGATAAAGTGATGGAGGAAAGGAGTGAAAGAGAGGGTTGGAGGAAAGGAGTGAGGGAGGAAAGGAGTGAGGTAGATGAGAAGTAATGGAGAGAGGGAGAAAAGGTGTGAGGCGAAGAGGGAGACGGGAGCAAAGGAGTGAGGAAGAGGGAAGGAAAGGAGAGAGAAAAGGAGTAAGGAAGAAAGGGAGGAAAGGAGTAAGGGAGGAAAGAAATGAGGAGAGGAGAAAGAGGTGAGGAGAGGGGAGACGGGGTAAAGATGTGAGGGAGAGGAGGAAAGAAGTGAGAGAGAGGGGCAAAGAAGTGAGAGAGGGGAAAGAAGTGAGGGAGAGGGGAAAGAAGTGAGAGAGGGGAAAGAAGTGAGGAGAGGGGAAAGAGTGAGGAGCACGATTTATAGATTTCTATTTGGAGAGATAGAAAAGAGCAGAAAGGTGCAGAGTGGAGGAAAAGAAACACCGAGTATATTTGTTTAGAAGTGTGTGTGTGTGTGTGTGTGTGTGTGTGTGTGTGTGTGTGTGTGTTAAAGAAAA
>NC_060896.1:2013888-2018888 GCF_014805685.1 Silurus meridionalis
CACATGGGACATGAAGCTTCTCACAGGAACTGCAGTGTTTTAGAAACCGGGGATGAGGACATGTAAAGATTTACTCTAGACATGAGACATGGGGTTCATGCCAAAGCTTCCCTATTCCCTTTTCTACATCAATGTTATCTTATTATTATTTCTTCTTCAGTTCTAGAGCCACTGCCGAGGGTTTTAAAACTAAACATTAAATAGGCTGAGGGCTCTAGATTTGAACATGACATTCGCTGAGCCTTTTAGAATTCACCAACAAGCTGGTGGTTCTTGAGCTTACCAGGAGACAAGCTGCTGGCTTCAGAACCCAGGATGAAACAAGCTGAAGGCTCTAGAACACAATTATTTAAAAGGCAGGGGGGCTTCTGGAACTTACCAGGCCGAGAAATCAAGAATGGAACAATACCAAATTTGAGGGCTTTAGAGCTTATAAGGAAATGGGTTAGGCTTTCTAGATCTTAGCATAAAACGGGCTCTGGAACTAAACAAGAAAAAAAAGAAGAAATGAAGGTCCTGGAACTTATTGTGAAATGGGCTGAGAATTTCAAAGCTCAACAGGCTCTAAGAACTGACCATGCAACAGGTTCTAGAAGTGAACATGAAACAGGCTGTGGGTTCTAGAAGTGAACATGAAACTACTAACTACTAACTACAACTAAAAAAATAAGATTAGTGTTCTGAAACTTATAATGAAATGGGCAAAGGATTTTAGAGCTCAACACAAAATAGGCTGAGGTTTCTAGAGCTAAATATGAAACAGGCTGATGGCACTGAAACTCAGTATGAAATGGAGTAAACATGCTAGATTTCAACATGAATCAGGCTGAAGTCTCTAGAACAGAACAAGAAACAGGTTAGGGACTCTGAAAGGTAGCATAAAATGGGCTGGATATTCGATGATGCCAACATGATCGTTCTAGAACTTACCATGAAACAGCCTAAATGTTCTAGAATTGATTACTAATGTATATGAATTAATCTCTCAGTGTATCATAAAACAAGCTGATGATGTAGTGTATCCAGTGATACAGGTGGAGTGTGTATTATTGTGGAACTTCTTAATGACATGGTCATGTCAGTGTGTGTGTGTGTGTGTGTGTGTGTGTGTGTGTGTGTGTGTGTGTGTGAGTGACAACGATCCAGAACCTGTTCGTTCCTGCCCTGAGGAACCTTCAGGACTTGAGCATGGTGAAACCGAGAGCCGGATGTTCTGCACTTCAAACCACTTTTTGTTTAAATTATTCAGAATGCCTGCAGGACAGAAGACGAGGACACGAGGAAAAGACAGTGTGTCTTCATTAATCCGTCTTTTTCTCTCTTATTGCAGACGAGGAAGCAGGACCTGCCACGTGAGGAACAAGGACCGTCTATTAAGAACTTGGATTTCTGGCCAAAACTCATCACGCTGATGGTGTCAGTAATTGACGAGGACAGGATGGCGTACACACCCGTCTTTAATCAGTACGCTTTATTCCTCCTGCACCACACCGATCTCACGCACGTCATCACAAACAGACTGTAGTGTTCGGACCTATCAGAGACATCTGTATCGAGAATTCTTCAGCGCTGTGATGGAAGTGAGGTTCAGCACACAGTAACAGCCTCCTAATTTCCAGAACTGATACACAATTATAAGCGTTTAACGCCACGCAGCAGCTCGACAGTCTTTCCAAAGATCGTTTCCTGTCTCGTAATGATGATGTCACACCTTCGCAGTATGGGCGAGTTCAAATTTCAGATGAGTAATGATCATATTAATCATACAGAAACATCGAAAAGGAAAAGAATTGTGCATCTGGAACCATAGAAATGTCTCCTGCACATTATTCGAGAAGGATTGCATTTATATATGTATCGTCTCAGGTCATATTTCTTCAGTCTCGAGGCTAATTCATGAGGCGTGACAGCTGTAATTATGGCTATAAAAATGAGAAGGTGCTACAATACAGAATGCTGTTGCTGCTCATTCACCAGCGACAGACTGACTTACTGTTCACAAGCATGCCTTCATGTTGTTTATTGTTCTTTCATGATTTGACTGATTCGAATGGGATTCTACTGTCACCATAAACTCAATAACCAGGTGGAAACTTTGCATTTTTCATTTCTTTGTATTTTCTTGCAAAATTATCAGTATAGGAAAAGTTTTTTTTTCTCATTAGCATTTATGTTCATTTTCCTACCAGCTAACACACTATGACACGGGCAAAGGGTTCTAGAATAACATGGAAAAGACTGAGGGTGCTAGAACTCATCATAAAATGAGGGGGTGTTGTTGTTCTAGAACCCATTGTGAAACAAGCTGGGGCTCTAGAACTCATCACGAACCAGGCTGTTGGTTTCTAGAATATCATTTAAAAGAGCGGAGAGTGCGGATTCTAGAACTCATTATAAATAAGCTGAGGGTGCATGAACTCTTTATAAAGCAGGCAAAAGATTCTTGAACTCATTTTAAAATTAGGTTTCTAGAATGTTATGAAAAGAGCTGCGAGTTTCAGAACTCATTTTAATACTAGTTGGGGTTCTAGAACTGATTATGAAATGGGAAGTTATAACAGACAGAGAGTTCTAAAATAACATGAAATGGTTTAAAAGATAAAGGGGCAGCATTAGTATCTTGAAGTCAGAGTTTATTTTTGCAATTGATATTGTAGAGAAATTTGGACTGAATAAATCAGGTCTCACAAAATTGTTCTTAGTGTAGGGTGGTGAAAAGAGAGAGAGAGAGAGAGAGAGAGAGAGAGAGAGAGAGAGAGAGAGATTAAAGCTGCTGTTCATTTCCTGGTGATGAAACTGCAGCCATGTTGCTATGGAAACACAGCCAAGGCTCGCACAACGGTTCGAAGTCATTAGCCATTTAGAGAAAGATTTGCACCACACTGGAAAGTCCCCCCCTCAATTTGTTCTCCAGACTGGACGAGTTTTTTCAGAGCACAGATTAGCGTACGAGTTACGAAGTCGGCTAACGGGGATGGAGGGAGTAACGATACTGACTGATACTCCTACATGTGTCTTTTAAGTTTGTCTAAGATCAGATTTGTGGACTGGCATAGATCCCTAACATCCATCTAATATTACATAGTGGCTATATATTCAAGTGTGTGTGTGTGTGTGTGTGTGTGTGTGTGTGTGTGTGTGTGTTGGGGTGGGGTGAGTTTTTCATATCTGGTTATCAGTCATGTCATCAGTTGGTATTGCAGCTGCAGTTCCTGCTCTACTAAGATGTTCTACTAGAATTGTGGAGATTCATTCTGCCACAAGTGTGTGAGTAAAGTCAGGTAGTGATGTAGGTGAGAAGGTGAGAAGGTCTGAGGTGCAGTCAGTGTTCACCTGGAACAGTTCAATAGCTCTATAACTTTGTGGGAACATTTTGTACAAAAAACCACATACTGGTAGAAAAATAAAAATTTGTTTCTGCCTCTTACACACTCACTCACACACACACACACACACACACACACACACACACACACACACACACTCACACACACACACACACACACACACACACACACACACACACACACACACACACACACACACACACACACACACACACACACACACACACACACACACACACACACACTCACACACACACACACACACACTCACACACACTCACTCACACACACACACACACACACACACTCACACACACTCACACACACACACACACACACACACACACACACACACACACACACACACTCACACACACACACTCACACACACACACACACACACACACACACACACACACACACACACACACACACACACACGTTAATTAAACATTAAATTAAACCATTTCATAATTATATTTAAAAGTGATGTATTTATGTGTGATGGTTCATTTGTATATTTATTTGTATTTATTACAGTCTGTGGAAATCTCTACAAGTGTAAACACCGTGTGTGTGTGTGTGTGTGTGTGTGTGTGTGTGTGTGTGTGTGTGTGTGTGTGTTTGTGTGCGTGGTAAAATAAAAGTGGGTGGGGCTTGTTGATACAATGACATAAAAGATCAGATATGGGTTAAATGTAGGCTTGGAGAAGTTTCCCAGGAGCTCAGGAGGAAGTGATTATCATGTGAACAGTGAGATTAATGCATCAGTGGGAGCATCAGGTTTTGGGCAGCATTTTGCATAATTTCGTTCATTTATTTAATCCATGGCTTCAGGAGGTGAATATTGAAGCCTGGTGGAATAAACACTGCTTCAGTGACGGCTGAATCCACAGAGACCCGCGAGGCTGCAGGGTTGCGTTCCAACAGAAACCTGATTTGAGGCGTGATTAATCGGCTTTAGTCTATAACATTGAGATGAAATGTATCAGGTGGACGGTTTGATTAGAGGCCTGAAAGACTGGATTCTGTCCAGGGTTGGTTTAAACCATTTTGCATTTAATGACCAATGAACTGATGCTGAGATGTTTTGGGGTTTAAAACTATGCAGGTGAAACCAGTATAAAAGTTTTGATCAACATAAATAACTGATAATGTAGGAAACAGCAGACACTCGTACACAATGATGTAAAAAAGCGTTCGCAGTTTGATCAAAGCAACAAGAAATGTTTTTATGATGTGCACAAGTGACGACATGATGTGGAGGTTGAATGAGAAGCTTTAAGAACTTCATTGTTGATCTGAGAAACACTGCAAAGCAACTGAGAAAAACCCGTAATCAGTAACTAATTGTGTTTGTGTCTGAGTAAATCAGGAAATAAGAAACTGAATAAATTAATAAATCAATCAATTAGCAACTAAATGGATTTAGTGAATGAATCAATTAGAGACTAATAAATGAATCAATTAATTAATCAATCAATCACCAATTGGCAACTGAATGAATCAATCTATGAATCAATCAATCAAAACTTAAATGAATTTGTGACACTGTGCTTTTGATTTGACCTGCAGATTTCCGCAGGAGTTGAACATGGGCAGGATCAGTGCAGAGATCATGTGGAACCTGTTTGCTTTGGACATGAAGTACGC
>NC_060896.1:2023888-2056388 GCF_014805685.1 Silurus meridionalis
GGAAGATCTCCTGCTCTAGAGCTCCAACCCTATTGAACATCATTTATGTGAACGCTGACTGCACCCTCAGGCCTCCTCACTTCCTCACCTACTTCACTACCTGACTTTACTGACACCCTTGGGGCTGAATTAATCTCCACAAAATCTCCACAACATCTCCACAAATTCCAAAATTCCCAGATGAGTGGAGCTTATTAGAAAAGCAAATGTGGAATGAGATGTTCTTAAAGAAGCACATTGGAATGTTATGGTCAGGTGTGTAAAAACTTCTGGCCAAACTAAAAAAACAAGCAGTAGGTCATTTGCTCTGTAATTCCACATGAGAAGGAGAAAAAAAATCCCAGACATGAGCGATCCAGAAAGAAACAAATGGACAGATAAGTTAAATCCCAGACTGTGATGTAAAATGAAGCCCCTGAGCTCAGAGCTTTAGTCTCCTGATTCTGGATCTCGGTAAGAATCTGGATTTGAAGTGCAGTGGGTCAAGAAGAACCAATTAAAAAAAATCCCACTTCTTCTGTCATTTTTTTTCTTTCTCTTGATTGCATCAGAACATCAGTCGTGACCTTATCGTGTGTGTGTGTGTGTGTGTGTGTGTGTGTGTGTGTGTTAGAGAACTAGCGGGGGTCCTGAGTGTGTTTTCCTCCCTTTGTTGACTCTGAGGATGATGTGAAATTGTCTGATTAAATTCCAACAGGATGTGTGTGTGTGTGTGTGTGTGTGTGTGTGTGTGTGTGTGTGTGTGTGTGTGTGTGTGTGTGTGTAGAGGGGGTGGTTACTGGAAACCTAAGCATCTAAACATGTTTAGCGTTGATTTTGAAGGTAGCTTGATGTCTGAGAAGGTCAGACCTTTTGTTTATCCTGAGTTTCACCCCAGACGTTATTCTCTCTCGAGCGAGAGTGAAAGTTACGTGGATTCAGAGTCGGGTTGTGCACACGTGCAAGATCAATTTCCGAGCTCTTCATTCCGTGTGTAGTTTTTGTCGGATTTTACACCTCCCAGAAAAAAAATCCAGAATAGAAAATCCAGAACAAAGAAAGAAATAATTTTATTTTTGTTTTGTTGACAAATGTAATACAATCCACCATTTAAAAAAAAAAAAAAATCATTTGTTACATTTTTTTTATCAAATCAATCAAATAAATAGTATTTTATATTTTTTCGAGACCTTTATCTCCAGACATCAGCAATATTAAAGATTACAATTTTGAATACAATTCTGTCAAATCTTTAATTGATATTACAGTTAAACAGAATACAGTGTACAGTTATTCCTATTCCATAGTCATATTTTCATCAAATAATTAATACAAAACATTTTATTAACTAATTACAAGAAACAAATAAAAAAATAATCCAAACTCAATTGAGTTACCAAACAATTATTACAATTTGATTTTTATTTTTTAATCATATTTGACTTCCAGATTCGGATTGGATGTTAGTTTGGATGTTAGATTGGACTTTTTTATGTCAATGTGATATTGTTATTATTCATGCTTGAAAAGCATCATTGTGCAAATGATAATTATTATTATAATTTTTATTATTTTATTAGTTTGTGTGATTAAATGAAGAGAGAAATTGTATATAGAGAATATGTATGTTAAATAGAGAATAAATAAGTTGTTTATTTTTGTTTATTTTGTGTTTATTTTGACTGTTTATTAGAGGGACAGCGCATGTAGGACATTTGGAGACAAGGTGAGGGAGGTGAGATTGAGATGGTTTGGACATGTGCAGAGGAGGGACATGGGGTATATCAGTAGGAGAATGCTGAGGATGGAGACACCAGGAAGGAGGAAAAGGGGAAGACCAAGGAGGAGGTTTATGGATGTGGTGAGGGAAGACATGCAGGTAGTTGGTGTGAAAGAGGCAGATGTAGAGGACAGGGGGGTATGGAGACGGATGATCCGCTGTGGCGACCCCTAATGGGAGCAGCTGAAAGAAGAAAAAGATTTGCTCTTTGTGAGTGTGTGTTTGTGTGTGTCAGAAAGAAACTGTACTTCTTTACAGCAAAATGTCTTTTATTTCTTTCTTTCTTTATTTGTTTTTCGCTTACTTAAAACTTCGCCATTTTTTCACTCATAATTTATGAAAGTGCATTATCATGGCTTCCGGTGGTAGAAATGCAAAAGCTCCAAAAAAAAATAATAAATCGTCTTTAGGCCTTCTGTCAGTCTGAATAATTCATGCTGATGCATTGTGGGTAATAAGAGTGGGCGAAAGGGGTTTCTTGGCTTCTCCTCGAGGCACGTCTGAGTTTCCTTTGCGTTCTATTTTCTTCTGCTATTGTAACGAGTCGAGTGATCAAAGTGGCACGGTGTCACTGGGTATCATGGTCAAGTCGAGCTCGTGCTGATGAAGTCGTGAGTATGTTTGAAGAATGTGTTTGATCTGCAACTGATGTGGGTTTTGTGTTGCTGAAAAAAAAACTTGTGAAATAGGAGAAGGAGCCGTCATTTCTCGTAGAAGGTAGCAGCCCAGAAAGTGTCCTCAGGATCGTATCAGGAGGGGGCGCCACTGAAATAAGTCCAAATTCATTGTCATCCCTTAGAGACACAACCCATACCCAGGTGTTATTCAAACGTCCTGTGACAAAGCTCTGATTTCTGCTGTGGTGCATTTGTTTTCCACGGTCTCACACACCAGGCTGATGAATAAACACTTCACCCTGAACTAATGATGTACACACTCTAATTATCTTCAGTTCTCCAAATCACCATCAGAAATATTTTATTCAGATCTGATGGAGCCTGTTGTTCAGGGCCTGCTGATGATTAGTCAATTCTATAATCGATAAATGAAGCAGCGGCGTGTGTTTTATTCACGTGTATCTCATGATGGCATCCGTCTCATACCCAGAAGAACCAAAAATAAAGACAAATATGATCTTTTACTGTAATATACATGACTATAATTAATAATAAAATATTATATAACCTGAAATATAAACTGTAATTTGAATTAAAGCAACAGGGAGGCATTATAAAGTTTATATTAAAACTGCAGGTTGTAGGATATTTTAAAGCTTCAGTGAGTAAGTTTTACTAAAGCTACAGTCTGTCACTTTTACATTAAAGCTGCAGTGTGTCATTGCATCAAAGTTGCAGTCTTTGATATAACAAGTCAGTGATTTAAGAAGTCGGTGATTTAAGAAGTCTTTGATGTAAGAAGTCAGTGATGTAAGAAGTCTGTGATGTAAGAAGTCAGTGATATAAGAAGTCTTTGATGTAAGAAGTCTGTGATGTAAGAAGTCAGTGATATAAGAAGTCTGTGATGTAAGAAGTCAGTAAGTAAAAAGTATTTGATGTAAGAAGTCAGTAAGTAAAAAGTCTTTGATGTAAGAAGTCAGTGATGTAAGAAGTCTTTGATGTAAGAAGTCTGTGATGTAAGAAGTCAGTGATGTAAGAAGTCAGTGATATAAGAAGTCTTTGATGTAAGAAGTCAGTGATGTAAGAAGTCTGTGATGTAAGAAGTCAGTGATATAAGAAGTCTTTGATGTAAGAAGTCTGTGATGTAAGAAGTCAGTGATATAAGAAGTCTGTGATGTAAGAAGTCTGTGATGTAAGAAGTATTTGATGTAAGAAGTCAGTAAGTAAAAAGTCTTTGATGTAAGAAGTCAGTGATGTAAGAAGTCTTTGATGTAAGAAGTCTGTGATGTAAGAAGTCAGTGATGTAAGAAGTCAGTGATATAAGAAGTCTGTGATGTAAGAAGTCAGTGATGTAAGAAGTCTGTGATGTAAGAAGTCAGTGATATAAGAAGTCAGTGATGTAAGAAGTCTGTGATGTAAGAAGTCAGTGATATAAGAAGTCTTTGATGTAAGAAGTCAGTGATGTAAGAAGTCAGTGATATAAGAAGTCTGTGATGTAAGAAGTCAGTGATGTAAGAAGTCAGTGATATAAGAAGTCTTTGATGTAAGAAGTCAGTGATGTAAGTCAGTGATATAAGAAGTCTTTGATGTAAGAAGTCTGTGATCTAAGAAGTCAGTGATATAAAGTCTTTGATGTAAGAAGTCAGTGATGTAAGAAGTCAGTGATATAAGAAGTCTTTGATGTAAGAAGTCTGTGATCTAAGAAGTCAGTGATATAAGAAGTCTTTGATGTAAGAAGTCAGTGATGTAAGAAGTCAGTGATGTAAGAAGTCTTTGATGTAAGAAGTCATCGATGTTAGAAGTCAGTGATGTAAGAAGTCAGTGATATAAGAAGTCTTTGATGTAAGTCAGTGATGTAAGAAGTCAGTGATGTAAGAAGTCTTTGATGTAAGAAGTCAGTGATGTAAGAAGTCAGTGATATAGAAGTCTTTGATGTAAGAAGTCTGTGATGTAAGAAGTCAGTGATATAAGAAGTCTGTGATGTAAGAAGTCAGTAAGTAAAAGTCTTTGATGTAAGAAGTCAGTAAGTAAAAAGTCTTTGATGTAAGAAGTCAGTAATGTAAGAATTCAGTGATATAAGAAGTCTTTGATGTAAGAAGTCAGTGATGTAAGAAGTCTGTGATGTAAGAAGTCAGTGATATAAGAAGTCAGTGATGTAAGTCAGTGATGTAAGAAGTCAGTGATAAGAAGTCTTTGATGTAAGAAGTCAGTGATGTAAGAAGTCAGTGATATAAGAAGTCAGTGATATAAGAAGTATTTGATGTAAGAAGTCAGTGATGTAAGAAGTCTGTGATGTAAGAAGTCAGTGATATAAGAAGTCTTTGATGTAAGAAGTCTGTGATGTAAGAAGTCAGTGATATAAGAAGTCTGTGATGTAAGAAGTCAGTAAGTAAAAAGTATTTGATGTAAGAAGTCAGTAAGTAAAAAGTCTTTGATGTAAGAAGTCAGTGATGTAAGAAGTCTTTGATGTAAGAAGTCTGTAATGTAAGAAGTCAGTGATGTAAGAAGTCAGTGATATAAGAAGTCTTTGATGTAAGAAGTCAGTGATGTAAGAAGTCTGTGATGTAAGAAGTCAGTGATATAAGAAGTCTTTGATGTAAGTCAGTGATGTAAGAAGTCAGTGATATAAGAAGTCTGTGATGTAAGAAGTCTGTGATGTAAGAAGTATTTGATGTAAGAAGTCAGTAAGTAAAAAGTCTTTGATGTAAGAAGTCAGTGATGTAAGAAGTCTTTGATGTAAGAAGTCTGTGATGTAAGAAGTCAGTGATGTAAGAAGTCAGTGATATAAGAAGTCTTTGATGTAAGAGGTCAGTGATGTAAGAAGTCTGTGATGTAAGTCAGTGATATAAGAAGTCAGTGATGTAAGAAGTCTGTGATGTAAGAAGTCAGTGATATAAGAAGTCTGTGATGTAAGAAGTCAGTGATGTAAGAAGTCAGTGATATAAGAAGTCTTTGATGTAAGAAGTCAGTGATGTAAGAAGTCAGTGATATAAGAAGTCTTTGATGTAAGAAGTCAGTGATGTAAGAAGTCAGTGATGTAAGAAGTCAGTGATATAAGAAGTCAGTGATGTAAGAAGTCAGTGATGTAAGAAGTCTTTGATGTAAGAAGTCAGTGATGTAAGAAGTCTTTGATGTAAGAAGTATGTGATGTAAGAAGTCAGTAATGTAAGAAGTCAGTGATGTAAGAAGTCTTTGATCTAAATTCAGGTGTGCTGGAAAGAGACTGCATACACAATAAGATGGATGTTATTAGAGATTATTCACATGATTCTAACAAGTTTTAATTATTTTTATATTCATTAGAAATAATTGAATTAAATATAAACAAAAGAAACTTTATAAATAACTAAGCTGTGAGTTATTGATCTGTTTTTTCACACACATTGTGGAGTTTGAACATTTATTGTGGACTCTGGTACACACACTTGATTGACTGGTTTTGGTTTTGTATTCTACTCTGCATACAATTATTTATACCTATATTTATTTGTTTATTTGTTTGTGGCTTTAATTGTGGACAGCAAATGAAGAATTTCATTTTATAGGTGAACATGTTTCTTTTCTGTGCATATGACAATGAACAATAAACGGAAACTTTCCTCGTCTGCACACAGAGCACGAGAAACACCGGCTGTGTAAGAGCACCGAGTACATGAATCTGCACTTCAAAGTCAAATGGTTCTACAACGAATACGTACGAGACCTTCCGGCCTTCAAGGGGACACCTCCAGAATATTCCCTGTGAGTAAACTCTCACACACACACTCACACACACATACTGTATACACACACACACACACACACACACACACACACATATATAATGGATCGATGCATTCTGATGGACATCATGGTATTTCCTGGTCCAGTTCAATGCTTCTTATTTAGCTTTATTGTCACCATTTGGGTGCTTGGAAGTGGCCATGGTCCATCATTCTCAGTCAAGAAGGTGTGGCCAGTGTGTCTTCATCGTAAAAAGCCAACTGTTTAATGAAGAATGTAATAAAGGTGTGGTTTTGTAACTAAAACACTGTCAGGGTGTTTCCTATGTGCTTCATTAACAGTGAAGGAGACGTCTCCAAACCACACCTTTATTACCTTCTTTGTACGTGCTTTAACGTGCTTACGTGCTTTAGTTATATTGAAGGAGGCGTGGCCTTCATGCTTAAGTTATATTGAAAGAGGTGTGGCCTTCGTGCTTCAGTTATATTGAAAGAGGCGTGGCCTTTTTGCTTCAGTTATATTGAAAGAGGTGTGACTTTATTGCTTCAGTTATATTGAAAGAGGCGTGGCCTTCATGCTTCAGTTATATTGAAGAAGGCGTGACCTTCATGCTTTAGTTATATTGAAAGAGGCGTGGCCTTCATGCTTCAGTTATATTGAAGGAGGCATGACCTTTATGCTTCAGTTATATTGAAGGAGGTGTGGCCTTAATGCTTAAGTTGTATTGAAAGTTGCGTGGTCTTTATGCTTTAGTCATATTTAAAGAGGCGTGGCCTTTATGCTTAAGTTGTATTAAAAGAGGCGTGTCTTCTGTCCTTTAGTCATATTGAAGAAGGTGTGGCCTTTGTGTGTCAGTCATATTAAACAAGACACGGCCTTTATGCTTCCGTTTTATATATATATATATATATATATATATATGTGTGTGTGTATGTGTGTGTGTTTGTGTGTGTGTTTGTGTATGCTCGTATCCTAGCAACAAGATGTTGCATCACATCCTTCAAAACGTGTCTCTGACCAATTTCTTTTTCTGCCTTAAAGACACATGATTTATTAGACAGTAAGGCGTCACGTCAGCTGCCAGATGTTTCAGACACAGCTGATGACCTCTTGCTCAATTGACTGCCATTTACACACACACACACACACACACACACACATGCGCACAGAATTACCTACCATCTATCTGAGCCTATTTTGCCGGTGCTTGCTGCCCTTTTCTTCGGCTCTTGCCACCAAAACGGCATCTAATCCATTAGAGACAGTCAGGAGAGTGACAAGGGTGGGATGACAGCGCGGGTCGAGTCTCAGGCCGCATCGACACACCTGTCAATCAAAACACACACACACACACACACACACACACACACACACACACACACACACACCTCTTGAGTGTGATTGATTTTCCTGCTGAGAGGAGACAGAATAGAAGAGCTGCTGCAGCTGTGCTATTTATTAACATCAATCTCAATGGCGCTGTCTGAAATAGCACAATACCCCGACCTGAGCAGTTGGCACACATCACTGAGAGTCCGAGTCTCGCACTGAAGCTCAAACCCGATCCGTCTGCGTTACAGAACTCCATTCACCCTTTTTCAAAATCAGTTTAAAATATAATGACCACTGCGCCCATTTACTTTATTAACAGGTGCCATGACACTCATTATCTAATAATGTGCTTTTTCAAGCTCGATAAACTCTGTGAACTAAAGTATTGGGACATCTGAGTATTCCTGCCACATGTGGTTCGTCTCCAGCAAAGAAAGATGAAGGCACACAATTACGCCGGATGTCTTTGGATGAAGGAGCATGAATTTTTCCTTTCATTTGAAAACCTGTTCCAGCATCACAATGTCCCCATGCATGTAGAAGATCTCCTGCTACAGCACTCCAACTCTATTCAATTATTAAATGTGTACGCTGACTGCACCCGGGACCTCGTCACCTTACCAGCATCAGTACCTGACTTTACTAACACCCTTGTGTTTGAATGAACTTCCATAAATCTCCACAACAGCTACTAGAACATCTCCCCAGGAGAATTTAGCTTAATATAACAGTAAATGATTTTCTCTTGAATCTCATGGTCAGATGTTTACAAAGTTTTTGACCTGGTTGTGTATATCCCAGAATGCAGTGTAAAAAAAAAGCAACAGTGTCATCTTCTTTCCATCTTCGAATAACTGCTGATATCATCGACTTTGTATTACGATTGGAACACAAAACACGCTGAATCCTTCTTCCTGCCTCAAGCTGTGCTCCTGTTTCATTTGTTTAATTCACCCAGCACTGAGGTGAGGCTGTGAGGCGGATGTACGCGATGAAAACACACACACAGCGTTACCAATTAACTTCACTGATAACCCTTGACACGTCCTGCAATGCAAGCACACCCGAGGAGACTTTGCCAGGGTTTTCACCAGTTTAAAACGGCGCTGTGATTCTAATGGACCCGAAATAAATGTCAAACTTCCATTAATCTATTGAGATGTTATCCTGAAATAACATGCTGATGTTCTTCACTGCCTATAAGTAAGTGATCATCCAGCGCTAGATCAGTGTTACAGGATGTTGGTGCACATTGTGGAGGTTAATAACAGCCTGAGGTGAAACATTAGAATGGTGTAAGGCCTCACACCTAACTGTGGATCATCACCTCATACCATGGTCTCCTCAAGTTTAAGCTCTCATTGATGTTTGCAGAGCAAAACTGACTGAATAAACCAGAAAAACATTTCATTTTTCTTCCTAATTTAATATACGGCTCGTTAGAGATAGAATTCTGCTGCTCCACATCACACACAGAGATAAAATAGTGCCACAAGATTCTTCTTCTTCTTTTGGCTTCTCCCATTAGGGGGCGCCACAGCGGATCATCCGTCTCTATACCCCCCTGTCCTCTACATCTGCCTCTTTTAAAGCAACCACCTGCATGTCTTCTCTCACCACATCCATAAACCTCCTCCATGGTCTTCCTCTTTTCCTCCTTCCTGGTGTCTCCATCCTCAGCATTCTCCTACTGATGTACCCCATGTCCCTCCTCTGCACATGTCCAAACCATCTCAATCTCACCTCCCTCACCTTGTCTCCAAAATGTCCTACATGCGCTGTCCCTCTAATAAACTCATTTCCATCCTCATCACTCACAACAAACATCTCAACATCTTCAGCTCTGCTACCTCCAGCTCCACCTCCACTCAATGTCAGACTTTTTTTCACAATTATTATCCATTAAGAGCATCAGGAATGCCTCTGAGACACGTCAGTTCTTACTTTCATTTACATTATAGCAGCTTTTCTACATAGCTGTTGGACAAAAGGTTGTTTTTTGAACATCTCATTCCACATTGAGTCTGCATTTGCAGTTATAATAATAATATAATTTATTTAGACACAAGAGTGGTGAGAAGGAGAGGTGAGGCTAGGAGGTCTGAGGTGCAGTCAGAGCTTTATAGCAGGAGATCTTCCACATCTTTCAACCAAGGTTAAGTATATCTCCATGGAGCTGGCTGTATTCTCCTAGTAAATATCGTTGAGTGCCTCCAACTTACAGTTTGGGAAGGAACCTCATTCAAGTAGAATAGTCAGGTGTCCAAATGCTTTTGGCAAAAAAAAAAGCGCTTCATCACGTCCGATGAAAACGGCTGCAGAATCTTTTTTACTGCTTGCGTGACGTGTGAAATGTGTTTCACGAGGGCTTTCGCTCATAACTCTCGAGCCATGCTGTGTTTACGCTCGCACCTCCGCTGGCTGTGAATTCCCAGCATGCTTTTCTTTAACCTCTTCACCATCACCATAACTCTCTATCACACACACACTAAACACGATCCATCCGGCCGCGGTCTCGTGCCGTACGCTTCAATTGTGAGTTAGGTCATTTTTAACGGCGCCCCCTTCTGCCTCTGATTTACAGTCGGACGTATGGCCAGGGTTTTTTAATGAGAAACGACTTGCTGTCGTCGTATATAAACGCGCCTATCTGTGTATTTTATGGCGTCATCATTCCAGCGGAGCGGCTTTTTTATGTCAGGGGAACAACACGAGCGGGGGGTCATTACAGACCTCTGTGTCACCCCTCACGTAGACCACTAGAGGCCGGACCACAGAAGCTCGTTCCCCTAGTTGTGGCAGTTGGTTTCTTTGTATCCAGCATAATTAGCTTTTTTAGCTGCAATTTTATTATATGCTACAACCTTGTTGCTGCTTTGTACACACTCTCAAGCTCATCTGTGAAGGTTCATTCTCCTCTACCTTCATCAGCACCATTAACTCGCTTGTTCTAATGGAACACATACAGCCGTATACAGCGGTCCAGGATTGGGGGACAAAACATAGACTATTGAAGTTGGATGATAAGAATCACAACAAATTGGCTTGCAACAAATTTCAGCTGCTCCCATTAGAAGGCGCCACAACGGATCATCCGTCTCCATACCCCCATCTTCTACATCTGCCTCTTTCAAACCAACTACCTGCATGTCTTCCCTCACCACATCCATAAACCTTCTCCTTGGTCTTCCTCTTTTTCTCCTTCCTGGTGGCTCCATGCTCAGCATTCTCCTACTGATATACCCCATGTCCCTCCTCTGCACATGTCCAAACCATCTCAATCTCACCTCCCTCACCTTGTCTCCAAAACGTCCTACATGTGCTCTCCCTCTAAAATCACTACGTAGCATCAGTGGTGCTGAGAGAAACAAAATCAAATATTGGTCACAAATCTTTGATCACTTTCTAAATAATAAAAGTTAAAGCGCATCTACTAAGAATTATTATATAAATAGATCGGTTTTTGCTGATGCAAATATGTTCTTTTCAGTGCATCACATCGTTAACTTTAACGCCGATGCGCCAATGCGAATTGCTGAATCTTACAGTCTCATATATACACAGTATAAATATTAAATATATGTAATAATAATGTACGTCTCTGTATTACAGTTGTATAGATTCTCTCAGTGCACAGGATACAACCTACTGGTGCTTTACACCCTTTTCCAGCTCACTACAAATTGTGTTCTCATTTTTCTTGTTCAGTAGCATCACTCAACCTGTGAAGTGAATCTGTTTTCAACTCATGCAGTGTTTAATAGCCGTGTCTAATAGCGAATATTTCACCCTGGATTAAAGGCTGTGTGATTGGTTGACATGGTTAACTCAAGGTACTCTTGTATGGATAGTTCTGGGTTTGGTATCAGTACCACACTACATGATCCAGCTGGATATTTGTGGATATTTCTGGTAAGCAAGAAACACACACCAGGCCAGAGTCACTATTGTGTTGAAAATGATCCGCTGTGTGAATAATATCTGCTCAGCAGTGTTCCTACGCTCATCGTTTTGTTTTGATGGATGGGGCAGAAGGGGGGCGATATATGTATAGCACAGTGCAGCAGATGGGCTGCGGTCAGTAATTGAAACCGGTTTGATGCCTGAAAGTGCGACCCCTGGGCGTGTGTAAAAAATGTCAGCACCGATTCCAGATGGAAGTGTCTTTTTATACATTCATGAAGGCTTTGCATCGGCCCTCGTACCTGTGAATAACTCAGGCGACCTGACGTCCAGCTGGCCTGAACCATGTGGATGAATTTTGATGCATCGGAATCCCCAGATGAGCAGATGTTTGTGGATGGCGAGGAGGTACGGTGGCACAAACACAGCTGAGGCGAACAGTTACAAGAACATCTTTTGCACTCTTACCTGAAGTCTTCCACAGCTATCCTTGCTCTAGTTACTTCACACATTGATTATTGTAAGTTCAGGTAACCTCATAAATTCCTTCATAAACATCAGTTGGTCCAGAACTCAGCTGCCCGTATGATTACTAGAACCTCCTTCATCTTCTCTCCTGTCCTCTATTAGCTACACTGGCTTCTTGTTAAATTTCAAGTAGAGTACAAGATTCTGCTTCTCACTTTGAAAGCTTTTCATAATCTTGCTCCCTCAAAACGTGCTCTCAGATCTTCATCTTTGGAATTCTCTTCCACAATCTATATGAGAAAGTAACTGACCACTTTTAAATCATGTCTTAAAACTTCGATTTTTCTAAACAGTTTTAACAGTTAAACAGCGTTCGTTTGTGTTTTGTCTTGATGTTTATTATTAACACTAAATTCTACGGTGTCCTTGAGTGTTTTCAAAGGCGCCTTTGAAAACCTTTGTATTGTTCTTATTGCACAAAGCGAGAGTGCTGCTTTTTGAGCAGCGTGGAAGCTGTAAATCTTGCAGCAATGCAGTGTGAATCTGTCTCCCGGCAGGTGGTTCGAGCCTTTTGTGATTCAGTGGCTGGATGAGAATGAAGACGTTGCCATGGATTTCCTCAACGGTGCCCTGGAGAGAGACAAAAAAGATGGGGTGAGTCCTCTGGGGGCCGTGTTTGATTTCCTGCTCTAAACTCGTGCTGGAGATTAAAGTGTCATATTGTCAGTCATTAAGGAGTTTCAACGCAGGCATAGAAGCACATCCTTCCATAGACACCACTGGCTTCCAATTGTGATGTAGCATTTACATTTACCGCATTTGGCAGACTTCCTTAGAATCCAGGAGACTTACAACTGTCTCATGTATACAACTGAGCAGTTGAAGCTTAAGGGCCTTGATTAAGGGCCCAGCAGTGGCAGCATGCTGGTTCTGGGATTTGAACTGGCAGCATTCTGCCCAGAAGTTAAACGTTGCAACCACCGAGAGTCATTTACTGCCATGCGTTTGTCTCCGTCTCAAAAAAACAAAGAGCCTTGATTCTATTACTCTGCTAATTGCTTCAAGCCCACAACATCTGCACAAGTCATCTGGCGAGTTTGATAGGACTCTTGATAATAAAGCTGCTTTTGTGAGTAGGAATAACACAATTATCGATTAGACTTGCAGATGTCTTGTTATGAATTTTAGCAGTACACAGAAATGAAACATCTTTTCTGCGATCGCTCTTCCTACACAACTGCCGCACAAAGCGGTAATTAGTACTAGAATAAATAGAGTACAATTCTGCCAATTTTCCCCAAATTAGTCCCTAGGTGGTGTTCTGCACCAAACCAGCATTTCTTTAATTAATACAGCTATTTTTATGAACTGTACCAAATACTGCGCAGGTTGTAGAGTAGGCAGAACTGCAAGTGTATGTCAGTTTCACAGCAACCCAGATCATCGTATGTGAGCTACATGTATATTATCATAAATTGTATATTAAGCTGCATGGTCTGTGACATACAGCTTGAGGTTATCTGCATATCTATATTACATTAGCTTTATATTCCGTGCCATGCTTTCAGGACCATGGACAGTGAATATTTGCCTTTAAATTTACTCAAGTATCCAAAGTACTATGATTTATTATGGCTACAATGTTCATATTGGTATTTTTGTCACAAGACTCTTTGCCTAATGAACCCAGTTGATGTAATAAGACTCGAATGTGACTCTCAGCACACTGATCTATTAATAGAATGAAATTAATGACTCAAACACTGATTGATTTCTATTACAATTATCATGAGCTGAAAACACTTAAAAAATCATGTCTGAAGTTTCATCATCATTTATTCCTCTCTCTAAATGTTCTGCTTGCTGTTGAACTGATGCTGAACTGTATGTTGGTGATCAGTAGATGCACCAAGCGCCAATCAGAACAACCTGCTTGACCCTGATTGGTGACTCACTGCGTTTGTATAATCCACAAATAAATTTAAATGAATGACTGATTATGCTAAATGTAGTTGAGAAAAGTAAGACCACTTGCACTTACTGTCCATTACTGATAATGGACAGCACCATACATTCTCTAGAGCATAAAGATCTAGATCTCTAGAGCAATAACAGCTTTGCGGTACTGGGATTTGAACTACCCACTTTCCAACAACTTAACCATTGAGGTACCATTGCCTGCTGCCCTATTCCTCCTAGGTCCAAAGGGCCTGGAACATTATAAGCCACTCTAAATAAATTGTGTCTGTCCAATGCCATCAATGTAAATGTAAATGAACTGCAAATGCTCCCTGTTTTAGCGCTTTATCTTTTTAATACGAATGCTTTACTGTGGCCAAGACAATACCATTCTTACTAACCCACTAGCTTCCACTGTCTCTCTTTCTTTCCACAGTTCCAGCAGACGTCTGAGCATGCTCTGTTCTCCTGCTCCGTGGTGGACGTGTTCACGCAACTCAACCAGAGCTTCGAGATCATCAAGAAGCTTGAGTGCCCGAACCCTCAAGCCCTCGCTCACTTCATGTGCAGATTTGCTAAAGTAAGTGTCCCAGTCTGCCGATTAAAGAGCTCTGAAGACTCGAGCACAGAGAAAAGGCCCTGAGGCTCTGGATCGCATTTTTTTTTGCTGATTTGCATTTATCATGGTCCTCAAGGTTTAAAAAGATCACGCGTAGAGATACTCCTAATCTGAGCTGTGGGTCTGGGGAGACACGAGTGCTCCATGCTGATGATGTACAACTAAGCGTGTATCTTCCAGGCTAAATATAATTATATAAACTCTCAGACAGTTTTAAAACAGAAAACCGTTCCTTGTTAAATTAAATCACTAATCTTGGTTACAAGCTCATGGTGGAACCTAAGAAAAAAACATAATTCAGATTTAACAGATAATTCGTCTAAAACAAACATGAACACGGATCTGAATATTAAACTATAGTAGCAGTGAAAACATCAGTGAGCCATGTGTTCTTTTAAAACTGATATCTATTAAAGAGACTAGCGCCTGCTACATAACTAGCTTCTGCTACATGACTAGTGCCTACTACAAAACTAGCTTCTATTAGATGACTAGCTTCTTTTACATGACTAGCTTTTGCTACATGATTAGCTTCAATAACATGACTAGCTTCTGCTACATGACTAACTTCTGCTACATAACTAGCTTCTACTACATGACTAGCTTCTGCTACATGATTAGCTTCTGCTACTTGACTAGCTTTTGCAGCATCTTAACAACAGAGGATTTTAAAACGCTTCGTGGTTTCTATAGTAACTAAACTACAGATTTAAAACTACAGATTCATAAAAGTGTTAAAGTGAACGTTTCTTACACGTTTATAAATCGGTAGTTTTGATTTTAACAATCATATCACAGACAGCATTCTGTTCTATAAAACATAATTGATTAGCTGCTTGCGTTGACGTTATAATGTATGAAGCTTCTCACACGGTCGCAGCTACGAGTTTGTTAGGAGTTTGGATTTCCGACTTTTCCAGCCATTTGTGTTTTTTTCTGCAACCTGTTACCACAAAATCTTTACTTTGGATGCAGGAGCATGAAATTCTGCCTTCACCTGAACTAGGAGACCCAAACCTGCTCCAGCATGACACTGCCCCTGTGATCTCCACAAATCTTCATAAAATCTAGAGGAACATCTTCCCAGAGGAGTGGAATGTGGAAATAGGACGTTCAAAAAGATTTACATATCAATCTTATAGTCGGGTGTCCAGGAACTTTAGGCCAGATTTCATATGTAAACTTCCATGTTTGAACATTTATATATATTTTCCTACACGTGAGATTTCAGGAGCTTCATGACGTATCAGTATGTCACCAGGACCTATCAGAAACTGTGTCGTACGTCTGAGTGGGGAATGGACACACACACACACACACACACACACACACACACACACACTCTCTCTCGTGCATGGATGGATGATTAGGTAATCCCATCCCAGATCCTGGCTTGCTGTTTCTACTGAATGCAAATGAATTGAAAAGGGCAAAGCCATTCTTCATTGGTGTCTCTTTCAATCTTTCACACACACACACACACACACACACACACACACACACACACACACACACACACACACACACACACAGTCATGTCTCAGTCACTCTAACAGGCCTGTGGGAGAAGCAATGGAGAGGAACAACGTTGTGGTTTTGAGCGCTCTGCTTTAGCTCTGTAATTAAGAGATGACAGAGTGAGAGAAAGAGAGAGAGAGAGAGAGAGAGAGAGAGAGAGAGAGAGAGAGTGCGTGCTCTACCCCAGGCCTCTTGGTTAAAGGAAAGATTAATTTGAACGCTCACCTGAGAATTGATCCTGAGGAAATATCGCTAGTTTTATTTACGGGCTTACAATCCGGTTTATTCGGGTTTACGAGCTGAATTAAATACACTGGCTGATCAAAAGTGTGTGGACACCTGAAAATATAGATGACTAAATTCCCATTTGCTGTTATAATAAGCTCCAATCTATTGGGAAGATGTTCCACTAGGGTGTTAGTAAAGTCAGGTACTGATGTAGATGAAGGTGAGGAGGTCTGAAATGCAATCAGTGCTCATCTTCAGCATATCTTCATGAAGCTATCTTAAGGGGCAGTGTCATCCTGGAACAGGTTTTGGTCTCCCAGTTTAAGTGAAGGAAAAATTTCAGTCTACAAAGATGTCCTATTCAATTGTGTACCTCTAACTTTGTGGTAACCGTTTGGACAAAGAACCACATTCGACCGGAAAAGTCAGGTGTCACAATACTTTTGGCCATACCGTATATAGTTAACGACTCTAATAAACAATTAAAACCTTTTTTTATAAACCATCATGTAATTTAATAATTGTAACTTATATAGTTACAAACTACAGCTGGTTAAAAGATCGCTAAAAATACGGTTCCAAAAATTCACTCAAGTTCTCTCTCCAAATGTTATACAAGCCAAAATGAGTGACGGTCGAAAGAGAATCCGATTTGCTAATTAGCTTAGCGAATAAGCACGCGTAAAAAAAAACTTCTTGTCATTCCTGCTGTTGTCTTTGCAACTTAGCAGACATGAATGATAAAAGCTACACGAATCCGTTAGCAATATTTACAGTAGCTAACTCTTCCGGTTTCGCTGTTTGGATGTCCAATATAGAATACTGCCACCTGCTGGTATAAGAGAGGTATTTTCCCTCACGTAAGCACAGACGCGCAGTTTGGTGTCTCAGATGCGCCCACCTAATAATCGGCCTAATTTGCAGCACAATCAGCTGATGCTGATTAATAAAAATGCCAAAGAACTCAATCAGTCGACTGCTAGCTAGTCATGTAGTAAAAGCTAATCATGCAGTAGAAGCTAATCATGCAGTAGAAGCTAATCACGCTGTAGAAGCTAATCATGCTGTAGAAGCTAGTCATTTAGCAAAAGCTAGTCATGTAGTAAAAGCTAGTCTAATCAACACCATTTGACCAATCAGAATTCATCAGTGTGGTGTTACAGACGTGTGTTACAGATGTGTATGTTACTGACGAGTGTGTGTGTGTGTGTGTGTGTGTGTGTGTATGATGGCTGTATGTAGCACATGTTTAGATCAGTTGTGTTTGTGATTGCAGACGATCAACAAAGTGCTCCTGCAGTACGCCGCCATCATCTTGAAGGACTTCAGTAACCACCTGAACAAAGAGAAAGTGGTAAGTCATCAGTCAGCCTGCTTAACAAAAACCAACAACAACAAAAACAAAAACAACAACAACGACAACAACAACAAGGCTCTGATACCTGAGTAGCACCCAGTAACAGCTGTAGGAATGGGGTGAGTTTGGCCACTGGTACCATTTGGGTGGCAAACTTAAATGGTTTTTGAGACACAGAAATGTTCCTTTTGCTTCTATGCGACAAACGTAGTAAAAGATCTGGACAGTGAATGAGTGGAAAAAAGTTCTGTGGAGTCCATTTTTGTCTCTACCAAAAGAACCTGTGTAAGAAGGAGAACATAGATGCATAGAAATGAAAGGAACATGCAAGTGGCTCTCAAAAACCATAATGGACCAGGGGTTTCCAGACAGGCCCTATAGCAACAAGTAAGAAGATGTAAGACGTGAAGAGATACGTGTGGACATATGAGGAAAGAAGGAAGTAAAGAAGTAACTTCCTGTGTGTTTATTTTTCTCTCCCTGTCTCTGACAGCCCTGCATCCTCCTGAACAACATACAGCAGCTTCGTGTTCAGCTGGAGAAGATGTTCGAGTCGATGGGAGGGAAGCAGGTGGGTGTCCGAGCCGATGTGCGCGGCAGGGGTCCGGTCCTAGCGTTTCGCGAGACATCATTGCAGGCTAATCGGTGGTGTTCTGAGAAGGAGACAGGGAACCCAGGGTGCTAACCAGCATGTCATTCGCTATATTAACCGTTTTAATGAACGTAAAAAGAAGCGAGGTATCAGCGTTTTATTTCACAGCTAGAAAGATAGAGAGCGCTGGACTCAAGCTGAGCCCGAGCCCGAGCCTGAGCCTGAGCCCGAGCCTGATGCTCTTAGGTAGGCCATAAACTCTCGAGTTCATGCTGGAGTGAGAAGAGTACCTAGCTGGAAGCTAGTCATGTAATACACGCTAGTCATTTAATATACATTAATAATTGTATCAAAAGTTAGTTATATAGCAGAAGTTAATCATTTGATAGAAGCTAGCCATGTAGCAAAATCTAGTTATGTAGTAAAGGCTAGTCATGTAGCATGTAGCAATAGCTAGTCATATTAAAGAAGATAATTGTTACAGAAGCTAGTCATGTTACAGAAGTTAAATGTGTAATGCAAAAGCTAGTCGTGTAGCAGAAGCTAGCCATATTGAAGAAGCTAATTATGTTACAGAAGCTTGTCATGTTACAGACGATTATCGCGTAATGCAAAAGCTAGTCATGTAGCAGAAGCTAGTCATGTGATAGATGCTAGTCATGTAGTAGATGCTAGTCATGTGATAGATGCTAGTCATGTAGTAGAAGCTAGTCATGTGATAGATGCTAGTCATGTAGTAGAAGCTAGTCATGTGATAGATGCTAGTCATGTGGCAGAAGCTTGTCATGCCGGAATATTTGACATATTTGGAGTTTATTTGGAGAAATTTTAACGATCTTAGCCAAACATAGTGACTGTGCCTGAAAAGTCACATGACTGAATTCCAAAGGAAAACAGACCCATGCAGGATATGACGTTATTCTCTTCCTGTTTCTGCTTATCGCCAGGCGCTAAAATATATTCTGCCTTTTAAAAGACATCCCATAATAATCTGCATGTGTATTGTAGATCTGGTCTTGCTCTCGTTCAGTCTCGTTGGGTTTGTGTGTGTGTGTGTGTGTGTGTGTGTGTCTGTCTGTCTCTCTGTTAGTGTGTTTCACTGTGTGTATATCTCTGTGTATATCTCTGTATGTTTTCCTGTGTGAGTGTGTGTCTCTGTGCGTGTGTATCTCTGTGTGTTTTACTGTGTGTGTATTTCTCTGTGTTTCTCTGTGTGTGTGTGTGTGTGTGTGTATCTCTGTGTGTCTCTGTGTGTGTGTGTATCTCTGTGTGTCTCTGTAAGTGTGTGTGTATCCCTCTGTGCGTGTCTCCGTGTGTATCTCTCTGTGTGTATCTTTGTGTGTGTATCTCTGTGTATCTCTTTGTGTGTATCTCTGTGTGTATCTGTGTGTGTGTATCTCTCTGTTTGTATCTCTTTGTATATCTCGGTGTGTGTATCTCTGTGTGGACATTTAGAAAGATGTCTCCTTGTTTTTTTCTTCTTTCTCGTCTTCCCCATCTCTTCTGGGTTCTTGTACCAGGAGGAAGGGGGTGTGGCCTTCTGTAAGGTGTGTGAACATTTCTCCTCCTACATCTTCCATCATTTCCTCCACAGCTAGTCTGAGCTCAAGCCAAGCTAGTCATGTAGCAGACGCTAGTCATGTAGCAGACGCTAGTCATGTAGCAGACGCTAATCACGTAGCACTTCTAGCAGCATAGGAATGTAATTATCGCAATACGATAATATGTTCATATGCTAAAGTGTGTAACCCCCTTACAAGATCAAGACAACTTAGCATTAGCTAGCTTGCATGCAGTGCATTGTGGGAATTCTGTGGAATTCTACGGAAAATCACATGATGTATCAGGAACAATGAATCGGGCTGAACACCGAGACGTAGCCGAGTCGCTGACCACGTCTGTGCTAGCTGTGGAGGGCAGGTTCTTGCACCCCAGCATCCCGGTTTGTAACACCTGACCAGCACGTTGCCCCTCTCCCCCTGCCCCTTTGCCGCACTGCCCCCTCACTTCACCTTTGACCCCTGACCCTTCAGGAGCATGTGTTTCATTCCCTGCTTGAAATATCAGGCATGAAAACCCTTGATTAACTGATGTGAAACCTCCATCCTAACCAGATAGATAGATGATGAATGGATAGATAGATAGATAGATAGATAGATAGATAGATAGATAGATAGATAGATAGATAGATAGATAGATAGATAGATAGATAGATAGATAGATAGATAGATATAGATAGATAGATAGATAGATAGATAGATAGATAGATAGATAGATAGATAGATAGATAGACAGACAGACAGACAGACAGACAGACAGACAGACAGACAGACAGATAGATAGATAGATAGATAGATAAATAGATAAATAGATAGATAGGAGAACCACATAAGAATGTCCAAATACTTTTGACCATGGAGCGTTCAGATATAAAGTAGATATAAAGTTATAAAGTAGACCGCGATGTCCTGCCTGATCCATGAGCATGTTGAAGGACGGCGTGAAGGTTTCTTCAGTCCTGACAGGGTAACGGTTTGGAGGTTACTGAGTGATGCGCCGTAGTCCTGCTTTTATTTCTGATGAGGGGCTCTGGATTTTCAGACCTCAAGCGATGAGGTCTTTATGAAGCTTTGAAGGTTCATCGAGGTGTTAAAAGATCCGCTTGTGGTTCTTCTAGAAGGAAACCAGCACATGGTTTAACTTTCAGTACATTCTTGTAACGTTGTTTAGAGCGCATGAAGGATATGCGAGGTGTGATTATGTAGGTCTGAGCAGAAGATACAGGAGATGCAGGAGATTTAGAATTTTGTCTACACACGCATGGTTATCACCAAACAAATCTGAAAAACTGACTGTACATCTCAATCTCTCTCTCTCTCTCTCTCTCTCTCTCTCCCTCTCTCAATCTCCCTCTCTCTGTTCTAGCTGAATGCTGAGGCAAGTGATTTGCTGAAGGAGCTCCAGAATAAACTCAACACGGTTCTGGATGAGCTCAGCGCCATGTTCGGCTCCAGGTACCTTTTACTATAGTACATACATCATTCTCATAACACAGGGAACATCATACATTACATTACATTTAATATGACATACAGACAGACAGACAGACAGACAGACAGACAGACAGGCAGAGAGAGAGACAGACAGACAGGCAGAGAGAGAGACAGACAGACAGACAGACAGACAGACAGACAGACAGACAGGCAGAGAGAGAGACAGACAGACAGACAGACGGAGATAAACAGACAGACAGACAGACAGACAGACAGACAGACAGACAGACAGACGCCCTCCTCAGGTGTAATGATGAGCGAATGGATCATGGCGTGTTTCGTCCGCAGCTTTAAGCCCGTCATTGAGGACTGTGTGAAACAGATGAACCAGGAGCTGATGACGATGAAGAGCAATGCTGCCAACAAGAGCAACCCTGCCATGGACGCCGAGACGGTCCTCCGTCCTCTCATGGACCTGCTAGATAAAAAGTGAGAACCAAACAAATTCAAGTGTATACACTCGCATTTCATCCAGATGTGGGATTTGGCCGGTTTGTCTCAGCTCAAAAGCGAATCATATTTGAGAATAATAACTGGTATAATAGGGTTCCTCAGAGGTTCTTTTCATTTTTAAGTCTCCAAGCTATTTAAGGTTTTTACTCAAGTGGCAAGTTCCTTATTTCAACAATACACAATGACCTGTAAAAACATTCCACCAGACCGAGGTGCTCCATAAATCTACACAAACTAACACAAAACTAACTACGACGTCGCAGTCAATGCCTGATCACTTCCATAATACACTCAGGGGCCTTCTTTAAACATGGCCGCCACCTGTTATTTATTTTATTATTACACACCCATTCATACGACAATAGTGAAAGAGTTTAAACGATTTACTTCGACACGTAGTATAGCTCTAGTTTCTCCATTCTTGTTTTGACACGTGACACTTCGTTTGCTGACCTTCTGCAGAGGTTTCCAGAAAGTTCTTGGGCAGAACCGTTTCAGACAGCTCCAAAACCTGCTCCAACATGCTAATTTCCTTTCTGCTGAGCATCAGTGAGATCCCCTTAATCACATGTAAATGTCAGGTCGTTGTGTGCTGCAGCTCCACCTGCCTCATTAACCAGAAATATCCGTATTCCGAGAGCCTCTGCAACACACACACACACACACACACACACACACACAGTGTGTTAATAATCTATAAGGTTGTGTTATTGAACTGTACTGCAGTGGAGTTTGTCCCGGGAGACGTGTGGAGGAGATGAACAGGCTGTAATGGCGATACCGGGTACACACTTATTTATTACTCTTGCATTGTCTCCTCCTGCAGTCTCATCCTGTTCGCTAAGATTTGTGAGAAGACGGTGCTGAAGCGGGTGCTGAAGGAGCTCTGGAAAATCGTCCTGAACACCATCGAGAGGCAGATCGTCCTCCCACCGCTGTCCGACCAAACAGTAAGCCGTGGGAAAGAGCTGCAGCTGTAGTAGCAGTAATATTAGTAATAACAACAGTAACATTTACTTTAAATATTTTTTTAATATATAACTAAAAAAATCACTAACACTAGTAGTAGTAATTCCTAGTTACTTACTCAGTGGTTTATTACAATTAATTATTTATTTATCATTTATTTACACACAACTGCAAATCCAAAAAAGTTTATACTTGAGTAAAAGTATAAAAGTATTTGCTTTCACATGTACTTAAGTATCAAAGTAGTGATTTATTATAACTATAATGTTCCTATGATCATTTTTATCACAAGACTCTTTACTTAATCACTTCAGTTTATGTGAAAAGACTCGAATGTGACTCTCAGCACACTGATCTATTAATAGAATGATATTAATGACTCAAACACTGATTGATTTCTTTTACAATGATCATGAGCTGAAAACATTATAAAAAACGTGTAAATGAGGTCACGTGTGTGGTGGTGAGTTCAAGTCTGGAGTTTCTTCATCATTTATTCCTCTCTAAATGTTCTGCTTGATGATGAACTGATGCTGAACTGTATGTTGGTGATCAGTAGATGCACCAAGCGCCGATCAGAACACGTGTAAAACAGAGCGTGCGCTCGATCCTGATTGGTGACTCGCTGCGAGTTTCACCAGTCACGTTTTTATCCTCGTCAATAAAAACGAACGACAGATTTTGCAAAATGTAGTTGAGTAAAAAGTAAAATGTAGTGATGTTACACTAAAAAGTATTTCCAAATGTAAATACTTCAGTAAAGTACAGACACGTGAAAAAGCTACTTATGTAAAGTAACGAATTATATACTGACCAGCAGATGAACAGTCCTGGGTCTTCTTTGTCGCGTTTTTCATCGTGTGATGCGATAAACATTTTCAACATGTTCCACTGGCTGTTTCATTCTGCTAGCACTTTCTTGTGTCTTTTTTTTTGGCCCAACTCCAACTTTCTGAGATGTAATGACCATATTTTCAGCAATATTCTTTCATTTTAAATAGAAAATATAAAAATCCAAAAAGAAAATCAAGGACTGCTATGATGTAAAAAAGAAAGAAAGAAATGATGTTGTGGTACGTCCCAGGCAATCACTAAATCTTCTCACGTGTGCTCATAAATGTGATTTATCTGAGCATATCCAGTAGGACAGCTGTGAGAGCTGCATTTCTCACCGACCTCCTGTCTGTCTCACTAACGAGCGTTCTCTGCTTTTATCTGCGATGTGAAATTTGAGGACAACGTTGTGCTGAACGCTCCGAGCCGCTCCGCTAAACTAACCCGTGCTAACGAAGCACACTGCGGCCAGATTTCAGTTCCAGTGATGCTTTCATGACCACTTGCACTTTTTTCTTTACAGCAAGGAGCTCAGATGATCTTCAGTGCAGCCAAGGACCTGGGCCAGCTCTCCAAGCTGAAGGTGGGATGTGTTTTTGTTTATATATATATATATATGGTTCAGTATTTTACACCAACACGATGTGATGAAATTTTCCAATAAGGTGTGTGCAGTATCTGTAGGAAGCCTCCTGTGGTCTGTATCATAGTTTAACAGAGATTGGATTTTTTTTCTCACAATCACTGGAGAAACATCAAAACCATTAACACACTAATGATCAGATGGTTATATTAAAATAAAGCATACATTATAAAGCAGAAATTTACTTTTCCGTGTTTTCTATGATTATGAAATTCCCGTAAATTCTTTGCGAGGTCCAATAAACAGACCCCTTCTGTAGCTTCACTGAGAGAAAAGCAGCTGAATGAAAACCCGATGTCAATCAGTTTGCAGCCTGAAAGCATTGTTTATTCTGTTTATTTGCAAAGAACTTTCACATGCAGCCACTGAATCATTCCTACTTCTATTTATTTCAGTTCCTTTTCTGTTTTGTCACATTTTGGCATGAGGTTCTCTTTGTGTGTGTGTGTGTGTGTGTGTGTGTGTGTGTGTGTGTGTGTGTGTGTGTGTGTGTGTGTGGACTGTACTGTAATACACAGTAACTTTCACGGTGCTGTATTGTAATAACGTGAGCGTGCACGGTGCTGTATTCTAATAACGTGAGCGTGCACGGTGCTGTATTGTAATAACGTGAGCGTGCACGGTGCTGTATTGTAATAACGTGAGCGTGCACGGTGCTGTATTGTAATAACGTGAGCGTGCATGGTGCTGTATTGTAATAACGTGAGCGTGCATGGTGCTGTATTGTAATTACGTTAGCGTGCACGGTGCTGTATTTTATTAACGTGAGCGTGCACGGTGCTGTATTGTAATAACGTGAGCGTGCATGGTGCTGTATTGTAATAACGTGAGCGTGCACAGTGGTGTATTCTAATCACGTGAGCGTGCACAGTGCTGTATTGTAATTACGTGAGCGTGCACGGTGCTGTATTGTAATAAAACGAGCGTGCACGGTGCTGTATTGTAATAACGTGAGCGTGCACGGTGCTGTATTGTAATAATACGAGCGTGCACGGTGCTGTATTGTAATAACGTGAGCGTGCACGGTGCTGTATTGTAATCCCGTGAGCGTGCACAGTGCTGTATTGTAATTACGTGAGCGTGCACAGTGCTGTATTGTAATTACGTGAGCGTGCACGGTGCTGTATTGTAATAATACGAGCATGCACGGTGCTGTATTGTAATAATACGAGCGTGCACGGTGCTGTATTGTAATCACGTGAGCGTGCACGGTGCTGTATTGTAATTACGTGAGCGTGCACGGTGCTGTATTGTAATAATACGAGCGTGCACAGTGCTGTATTGTGATTACGTGAGCGTGCACAGTGCTTTATTGTAATAATACGAGCGTGCACGGTGCTGTATTGTAATTACGTGAGCGTGCATGGTGCTGTATTGTAATAATACGAGCGTGCACGGTGCTGTATTGTAATAATATGAGCGTGCATGTGCACGCCTTGTTATAATGCAGGTGTGTTTGGTCGTGATCTTACCACTGAATTTTTGAGTGCATTAGTTATATCCGACTCTGTTTTCCAGCCCACACATTTGCAGAACTCCTGCATGTTTAGCATTTAGTGGTTGAACAAACAATTCATTCGCACTTATTCTAAACGTTCCCCAGAGAAAAGATGAGACACATCAAGACAGAGAGATTGAAATGTATGAACAGGCGGTGCTGCACAGGGAGCTGCAGGGAGTTCTTCTTCATTACGCCTGATCTGCATGCAAACGTCTCGTTTTTTTTTTTTTTGTCTTTTCCTAGTTCTCATTTTCTCACTCTTTTCCCCTGATTCTCTCCCTGTTTATTCCATGGTTCTTTCTCACACTGTCTCCTGTGTTTTTAATGCACTCCAGCTCAGCTCCACCTTCCCATCACCTCGTTATCGCCTGCTGCTCTGCTGAGCTGCTCAGTAATTGCAGTGTTTCGCTCCAGTTCATCGGGTTTCAGGCTCCGGTCTGGTGGGACACTGCTTGCTCACCTCCTCCTGGTGGTCTGGCAGATCTTTCTGAGCTTCACTATTGGAAACCGTGTGTTAGTCAAGGTTCTTTTGAGCATTTGGGATTTCTTCAGGAAGCCAGACTAGCATCAATCAAGTTCAGAATCTTATATTTTCTAAAAAGATTCTACTACCTGATGATAAAAATATAATACAAAATAAATATTTGATCACCTGTGGGTAATGTTTAGAAATGGATTTTTTTTGCGATGAAACCGAGCAATACTTCTGGTCATCATCAGTAATTCATGAGTCAAACTTGTTCAAACTTTAGAAGATGCAAACTGTTCACTCTCTGTGGATCGTCTGTGGAAAAGAATGTTTGTTTTTTTGCCCACACAGGAAAATCTACACCCACCCCCTAGTTCTGAATTGCTTCATGGTTCCTATGGTGACAAGTGGCAGTGCGGCTTTGTTTTTTGTTTCCTCCATGTTGCTTCTTTCTCGATGCTCTTTTTCCCTCTGGTACTCAGAGAAAATTCAACAAATTCAGTTTAATCAATCATGAAGCTGCACGCTGCAATCCAGTTGCCGCTAATGCCTTGGAAATGAATGCAGTCTCACAGCACGAGACTGACAAAATATTTGTTTCTGTATTGTGTGCTATCCAGTTGCATTGTTTTAACATTTGTCCAGGTATTTGCATTCCCCTGTTTTCCGTTTGTCATCTACAAACTCTAAAATACACAGGTCAGCGAGTCTTTTTCTGCTGAGAATCAGACTCACGTTTGAATATATTCACGTCCATGTTTATGTATTAAAACTGATGCTGTCGCTTTAACCGATATCTTGATGAGGCCGTCTAGAAGGCAAACGATCACATCATCACGTTTACATCCTTTGATTGGATGGTCAGAGAGCGCAGAGCTCACGCACCGCATCTGTAGCAAACTGCACAAACTCAAATACGGTAGTCCCCCGTTTTACCACGGTTCGGATCTGACGCCCGATTTATCGCGGAATTGTGTTTGCCACATAACTAATTAGTTTGGCTGATTTTTATGTTGAAATAATGAAATTGATTCATTAAAATATAATTATTAATTAAATAAAATGAAGTCAAATGTTAATACGGTACAGTACTGTATACATAAAATAGCATTGTCGTGGTGGCATCCGTTTATCACGGTTTTTGTTTATCGTGGGGGAAAAGCACACAATTTGCCTTCATTTGAAATCTCCCAGGAAAACACTGAGAAAACACAGGAAACCCCGGGGTGATGTGATGAGGTGAATATCGATGCTTCTGCTGGAGATGATGTATGTGGAGGTGTGTGTGTGTGTGTGTGTGTGTGTGTGTGTGTGTGTGTGTGTGTGTGTGTTTCTGCTGGAGATGATGTATGTGGAGGTGCAGTTGTGGCTCCAGTGAAAGGAGACGTGTTGAATTGTGATCATTGGGTTTCTTGCTTTAGTGATGATGTTCATTCTGACTGTATGAGATCCTGTGTGTGATGCAGCTCTGATCTACTGCACTTCTCTATAATACTGATGCTTTCTGTAGACGTGGAGTCGTAATGATGCTATTAAGAGGTGGATTGTTTCAGGTAGGACACCACTGAAGGCCTGGGGGAGAAATGCACGGTCCAACACTGATGGAAAGTGTTCATCCTTGGATGGATGGATGGATGGATGGATGGATGGATGGATGGATGGATGGATGGATGGATGGATGGATGGGTGGTATATTCATTGTTCTCTTGTCCTCTGAGTCCTCCATGTCCTGTAAAAGGATGAGGTTGTCTCACGTATGTTGGAGAAAGTATGCTAACCTTCACACTTCCCAGTATGTAGATGTAAGACATCCCAGCACTTCCGAGCTGGTCCTCCTGGATCCTTGAGCACGGCTTTTAAACCTGCTCAGTTGTATAAATGAGATCATTGTAAATGACTCTGGATAAGGGCGTCTGCCAAATGCCGTAAATGTAGGCAGCGTTTGGCCAAAACCAATTTAGGAAGTAAATGGCTGGAAAAATAAATATAAAATATACAAAAAACATGTAGGAAATGGAGAGAAAATCTGTTAATGGTGTTAATAAATCAGGTGTTTTGGCCGGCTGAGCTGAAAATGAGTTATAGTGTATAAAGACGTATATTATTAATATAGAATGAGACTCTGTCAGGTCGGATTAAGCGATCTCCACGCGGAGTGAGGGGGAGTTACGCCGCTGGTCAGAGCACTGAAACACTGACCTTTCACCAGGGGGAAAATCAATGGACAACCTTTTCAATCGAACTGCTTTACGGCCATCTGTTTACTCCAGGGTTTCATTTGTGGCAGATTGCTGGAAAGCGTGTCTGCTGCGATTGCTATGAAGTCTTATCGGCTAGCGTAGCAACACCGCGAGCTAGCCCGAGTCGGCCACGATGATTAAACGAAAGTGAAGTCTCATCAGTCGACTCGTTCCAGGAATGAGATTTTGCTCACAAACTCTGAAACAGAGGCGCTGAAAATGTTCTCTCGCTCTCCGTCTGAGCAGGTGAAAGTCTAATAAAAGTTTTGAGAATCGCAGATTCAAAAAGTTTCCTCTGGAACTGTTTTTTTTTCCTGTTAGAGAGGGCGTGGCCTGTTGGTCATGTGGGAGGTGGAGACAGGGTTGTTATGTCTCCATGCCTCTGATTTAGGTAAGAAGGCGTGGTCATTGCATCTCCTTTTCACTAAAGGAGGCTTGGCCATTGTATGTCGCTTTCACTAGGAGGTGTGGTCATTGTATTCTACTTTTACTAAAGGAGGCGTGGCCACTGTATGTCGCTTTCCCTAGGAGGTGTGGCCATTGTATTCTACTTTTACTAAAGGAGGTATGGCCATTGTATGTCGCTTTCACTAGGAGGTGTGGCCATTGTATTTTACTTTACTTTACTAAAGGAGGCGTGGCCTCAGTGTCTCACTTTTACTAAAGGAGGCGTGGCCATTGTATCTGAGTTTTACTACAGGAAGTGTTGCCTTTTTTATCTAACTTTTACCAAATTAGGCGTGGCCATTGTTTAACACTTTTAATAAAGGAGGTGTGGCCTAAGTGTCTCACTTTCACTAAAGGAGGCATGGCCATTGTATCTCACTTTTACTAAACAGCTTTATTTATACCGTATTAAACTGTTGGCTTTGAATCTTTCATGCACCAAAAGCTTGTGATCTCAGAGGAACCGAGACCCACACACACACACACACACACACACACTCATAACGCAAACGTAATGCAAAGTATTGACCTACGTATACCTTTGTAACAGTTTTCCTGTGAGAATAATGATGTATATATATATATATATTGGAATATATATTTGATTTGTATTGTATATCTGAGAGCATAGTGATTGGAGGATCATAAATCAGTGCATGCTCATGTCAGATGGTACAACCCCGGCATAGAATGGTGCAGTCCGTCATGTTGCTCGTCTTGATTCAGTGCCAGAACCCTGCAGATACAAGACTCGAGATTTTTCTACATGAATGCTAATGCTACAGTTTGAAGTGGGTCAGATCTCTGTAATCCGCTATGCTTTCAGTTCAGCTTACAAAGACCTGCAGCTGACAAACACACACACACACACACACACACACACACACACACACACACACACATGCACACACACACACACACACACACATGCACACACACACACACACACACACAAAACACCTAAGGCAAAATAAATATGTAGGTTCTCAATAGCTTCGAAAGGATCAAAGTAATTAAACTGTTGGGTCTGGTTGTGAATGTTTTATCACCTGAGGGCTGAGAGGATAAAATAGCTCAGTCTAAATCCTGACAATTCCACCGCTGGTCATAGGTCACGTAACCAGACCGAATTTTCATAAAGAGCGACATGTGTTCACAAGATAATCGAAATCCAATCAGAAATGCTTTACTCAATCTCTGACCAATCAGTGATGTTTTACTCGATATTCAAAAGATAAAAAAGGTTTTACTTGATGTCAGACCAATCAAAAATCTTGTTACTCAAGCTATGACCAATCAAAAATGTTCTACTCAGTCTTTGACCAATCGGAAAGGTTTTACTCAATCTCCAACCAATCAGGGAAGTGTTACTCAATCTTTAAACAATAAGAACTATTTTGTTTAATCTCAGACCAATCAGTAACGTTTAACACAATGTCAGACCAATCAGAGAAGTTTTACTCAATCCCAGACCAATCAAAAAGGTGTACTCAATCCCAGACCAATCAGAGAAGTTTTACTCAATCTCAGACCAATCAGAAATGTTCAAACATATCTCCATTCAATCAGAAACCTTGTTACTCAAGTTATGTCCAATCCAAAATGTTTCTCTCAGTCTCTGACCAATCAGAAATGTTTCATTCAGTCTCCGAGAGAGAAATTTGACTCAATTTCAGACCAATCAGAGGTTTTGTTACTCATCGCGAGCAATGCAGGTGTTAGGGGGTTCTAAGGGTTATAAAGAATATGTTCACGATCATGTGATGGAGTGGCACAAACAAATTGTTGGAATCTGGCACTGATTAAAGTGGGAGGTAAATCATTTTTTAAAACACTTTCTCTCTCTCTCTCTCTCTCTCTCTCTCTCTCTCTCTCTCTCTCTTTCAGGAACACGTGATTCGTGAGGAGACTCGCAGCCTGACGCCTCGCCAGTGTGCAGCCATGGACCTTGTGCTTCCCACCATCAAGGTAACCCTCAACTCTTTCTCTTTCTCTTTTCAGCTCACTCTGTCTCTTTTCTCCTCTAATTCTATCTATCTATCTATCTATCTATCTATCTATCTATCTATCTATCTATCTATCTATCTATCTATCTATCTATCTATCTATCTATATCGGTTTCCTGCTTTCTCTCTCTCTCTCTCTCTCTCTCTCTCTCTCTCTCTCTCTCTCTCTCTTTCAGGAACACGTGATTCGTGAGGAGACTCAGCCTGACGCCCGCCAGTGTGCAGCCATGGACCTTGTGCTTCCCACCATCAAGGTAACCTCAACTCTTTCTCTTTCTCTTTTCAGCTCACTCTGTCTCTTTTCTCCTCTAATTCTATCTATCTATCTATCTATCTATCTATCTATCTATCTATCTATCTATCTATCTATCTATCTATCTATCTATCTATCTATATCGGTTTCCTGCTTTCTCTCTCTCTCTCTCTCTCTCTCTCTCTCTCTCTCTCTCTCTCCCATTCTCCCATGTCCTCTTTTCCTTCCTCTATCCATCACCAGGTGCAAATTATTTCTCTTTATTTCTCCAAGCACAAATGGTCTCGTTCCCTGACAACACGTCTCTGTGATTAAGAGAACAAACTCTGTCCAACCCATAACGGTTCCACATTCAAGTCCAGAAGCTTTTTCTTGTCATTTCAACCGTATATAACTGCCGCAGTACCCTCAGGAAAAAGACGTTTCTCCAGAACCCTGGTGCTCCATAAAACAACACAGAGCTACATACAGAATTACATACAGAACACAGAGCTACATACAGAACACAGAGTTACATACAGAACACAGAGCTACACACAGAATACAGAGTTACATACACAACACAGAGCTACACACAGAACACAGAGCTACACACAGAACACAGAGCTACATACAGAACACAGAGCTACACACAGAACACAGAGTTACACACAGAACACAGAGCTACATACAGAACACAGAGTTACATACAGAACACAGAGCTACACACAGAATACAGAGTTACATACACAACACAAAGCTACACACAGAACACAGAGCTACATACAGAACACAGAGTTACATACAGAACACAGAGCTACACAGAACACAGAGCTACATACACAACACAGAGCTACACACAGAACACAGAGCTACATACAGAACACAGAGCTACACAGAGCTACATACAGAACACAGAGCTACACACAGAACACAGAGTTACATACAGAACACAGAGCTACACAGAACACAGAGCTACACACAGAACAGAGCTACATACAGAACACAGAGCTACACACAGAACACAGAGCTACACACAGAACACAGAGCTACATACAGAACACAGAGCTACATACAGAACACAGAGCTACATACAGAACACAGAGCTACACACAGAACACAGAGTTACATACAGAACACAGAGCTACAGAACACAGAGCTACATACAGAACACAGAGCTACATACAAAACACAGAGTTACATACAGAACACAGAGCTACACACAGAACACAGAGCTACATACAGAACACAGAGCTACATACAAAACACAGAGTTACATACAGAACACAGAGCTACACACAGAACACAGAGCTACACACAGAACACAGAGCTACACACAGAACACAGAGCTACACACACAGAACACAGAGCTACACAGAACACAGAGCTACACACAGAACACAGAGCTACACACACAGAACACAGAGCTACATACAGAACACAGAGCTACATACAGAACACAGAGTTACACAGAACACAGAGCTACACACAGAACACAGAGCTACACAGAACACAGAGCTACCCACAGAACACAGAGCTACATACAGAACACAGAGTTACACACAGAACACAGAGCTA
>NC_060896.1:2058888-2141388 GCF_014805685.1 Silurus meridionalis
TGTGATCAGTACATGTTTAATAGAGGGAAAATAAAACAATGTTAGTGTTCATGTGATGGATTTCAGTTTATTCATAAATCTGTTTGTGAGATCAGACATGGCGTAATCTAATCCTGTGCTACATTCAGCTGCGATCGATATTTAGACAAATCAAAAAGCGTAATTTTTGTCAAAAGTATTGGGACACCTGCCATTTCCACCCATATGTGGTTCTTCTTCAAACTATCACCACAAAGTTGGAGTCTATGAGGTCTTCAGATGATGTAGCATGACATTTTAATTTCACTTGAAATAGGAAATCCAATCCTGTGACAATGACAATGCCCTTGTGCATAAAGCCTACACAGCTCCAAGAAGATCTGCTTTACACAGAAGATTTGGAAGATCTCCTGCTGTTCAGCTCCAAACCTCAAACCTATTGCAGACCTTTGAAATAAGTTGGAATGCCTCCTCATCTCACCTAAGTAACAGAAATGGAGACCAAATGGGATGTTTAAAAAAAAAAAATATTCCAACCTTATAGTCAGGTGTCCACAAACTTCGTTTGATTTCCGTTCAATTTTATTTGCTTTTACTTTTTATCCTGTGGAACACGATTGTTTCTGCAACTCCGTGACCACAATCTCGGTTCCTGCTGTCCATCACACAGCTTGTCCACTCAGAAAACTCATATCTGCTCCAAGTTTTCGAGAATCATCTCGACTCCCATGGATTCACCTCAGGACAAGTACATCTGCTCTGTAATCGTGTGCTCCCTTTTCTATTTTGGATTTTTTTTTCCAACCCTGTCTATTTTCATCCGATTCCACCGAATACACACACGACGAGCCTGTCTAGAAAACCAACGTGTCGAATCCATTCCCATAAAACAAAAGTTCTTTTTTGTGTGTGTTAGTTTCTTTCAGCTTCACAGATCCGGTGGTTTTTACAGTAATTATTCATGACATCCTGCACTAGATAATAAATCCACTCACTCTTCTGGGTTTCCTCCCTGGAACATTGAAGATAGACATTTTATGTGGAGAAATGATTGATTTCCCAGGAGCCCTTATGTTTTATGGATTGGACTAGAGAGCTTGAACCCTGTCCTGAGTATTACAGTTAGCTTTATAACTTTAATGGGAGTTTGGAGATGGACCTGGGTTTTGGGTTCAGTTTCGGCTCATGACCCTGAAGAGATCCTGCAGGTAGCTAATCGCTGGTTACTGCAAATTATTCTGCTGAGGAAGGAAGGTGAAAATGTTCAGTGGAAAGGAATTAATGGATATATAAGCAGATTTTTGGAGATAATTTGGCAACTGTGAGAACGACCGATACCCAATTAATCAAACGATAGTTTTAAAAATGGATTTAAATATAATAAATAAATAAATAAATAAATAAATAACACTCCATGTAGTTTTGAACTTTATTACAGAAAAAAAATACTGAATAATGAAAATATGCTAAATGAAATATATATGAATATATTAATTCATTGAATAAGTATTTTTGGAAAATAAAAGACGCATTCAAACTGAAACAAAAAGTAACATAACAAATACAAAAAATTTCGATAAATCAAGACACTTCGAATAAACATTCGTGTGATTTAAAAGAAATAAAGACAAAAAAAAGAACCATAGCGCAACCCGGAAAAACTATTGGTATGGATTTTTACCAATAGTTCCAGCAAATAACTTTCGGTGCCAATTAATTCTGCAAAACCTCTAATGAAGGGTGGAATACAAATAAACAGAATGTGGCATCAGTGATTTGAAAGAGAAAGAAAGAAAGAAAGAAAGAAAGAAAGAAAGAAAGAAAGAAAGAAAGAAAGAAAGGAAGGAAGGAAGGAAGAAATGAAGGAATGAATGAATATATGAATGAATGTCTAGAGAGGCCACTCTCAACTTTATAACCCGTAAAACTATGGGTATGGATTTTTGCCCATAGATCCAACTATCGACTCTCTGTGCGATTAATCGGCAAAACCTGCATTCTCAGTCTTTCTTGTCACCACTAGTTTGGCACTATACGGCCAAAAGATTGCTTTTTGAACATCATCCCGAGTTACTGTTACAATAACTTCAACTCTTCTGAGATGTTGTTCCACTAGATTTTGTGGAGATTTGTGAGATTTCATTCAGGTGAAAGAGTGTTAGTAAAGTCGTTCAATAGGGTTGAAGCCCCACAGAAGGAGATCTTCTACTCCCATGTTCATTGAGCTGGCTTTGTTTACATTGTCATTGTGATGCTAGAACAGGTTTTGTGTCTCCTAGGTCAAGTGAAGGGAAAATATAATTCTACAAAGTCGACCATTGTGTCTCTTCAATTTTTTGTGAACAGTTTGGAGAAGAACAACTTGTTGGTGGAAAAGTCAGGTGTCCAAATACTTTGTCAGTAGTGTATGTGAGCGAAGGTAGAAAGCATTATAATAGAAATACAATTGCTGACAAACTTCTATAAAAACATTTCCACATACTGTGATCTCATTATAATGCCATTAATGATATTCCTGTAGGAGTTGAAGGTTAAATGTGTGGTCTTATTAAGCAGTGTGTTATTAGAGTAATTTGCAGACGTCTTTTGACCAGTCAGCATTACCGAGCGTAATTTACCCCTAAACCAAACATTTCAGTATGAGCCAACTGGATCAGCGTGCAGTTCTCTCTCTTCAGTTCAATTGTGGGGGTTTTGTTTTTAAACTGTAATTGGCAGCAAATTGATGGGTCTGGAGGAGAACAGAAGGAGAAAAGAAAGAGAAGAGAGAGAGAGAGAGAGAGAGAGAGAGAGAGAGAGAGACTACTAAACTACTAACTCTACTAAATATACGAATTATATTAACTATAATAACTCTGCTAACTATATAGAGTTACTAACACAACACAACATTTTGGTGTAATGACATGTCTGGATTTTTTTAGTTTCAAATGACAAAAGAATCCATCAAAATATACAATTTATATTTGTAAATGATTTATAAAGTATAAAAACATTTTTTATGATTGGACATGTTTAGTTGCATCTTGTATGGAAAGTTAACATGAATAACATGATGTGTATAAATGATTTTTATCGAACTGCTGACATTTAAAAAAAAAAAAACCTTCAAAAATTAGCAAAGCACGCCCCCTATAAGAGACAAATCAGCTACTGAGAAATGAGATGAGAAGATCTGAAAGAAGGAATAGAATAGAATAGAATAGAATAGAATAGAATAGAATAGAATAGAATAGAATAGAATGAACGCTGAACTTGTAACGGTCTACCAACCAGCCAGAACTCTCCACTCTTCTGAACATACCTCTCTGGTCACTCCCAAGTTGAAATATAAAAAGTTTGGAGGCCGGTCATTTGCCATCCAGGGACCAAAGCTGTGGAACGCACTTCCAGCACACCTACAAAGCATCACTGTGCTGAGTGTTTTTAAATCGCAGGTGAAAACACATTTATTTATACAAGCTTTTGACACGTAGCCTCTGATTCGACTGCTGTTTTATTGTGTTGTTATATTTTGGTTTTTTTTGTTGTTTTTACTGGAAAGCACCTTGTGCTCCTTTTGGCTGTTGTAGGGTGCTCTATAAATAAAATTTTAATGATTGATTGAGAATAGAATAGAATAGAATGTAAATGAGATAGACAGGGTTTAAAGTACTGAATCCCTGATTGCTATTTACTGGAAGGCCTCAGTCCTAAAAACTCAATCTGGTTTAATCACATCATAAAATCAACAAACGGAGATTCGATTAGCGTCCCACCAACAGTAGACCGCTAATCTGCTATTGTCCATCCGGCTAATGGAGTAGTTTCAGCCTGAGTGTGTGTGACGGAAATGTCAAGCGTTCATCCAGACACCTGGTCATCGCCCGTTTAATCGCTCAGCACTAACGAGCAGTCAGGCCAAGTGTGTGTGTGTGTGTGTGTGTGTGTGTGTGTGTGTGTGTGTGTGATATTACAAGTTTATGATTCTGACAGGTTTTTTTGTTTTTTCTTTCTATTATAAAAGTGAGATATTTCCAAAATGGGACTGAGATGAACCTGCTGTCTAAATACACGTATAAAGTTTTATAGGTTTTTATAACTGAGAGGAAACGACATTCAGGCTTGGGCTCAGCTCTAGTTTTGACCAGATGGCTAATGGTGATGTTTTTTTTAATGGGTTTTTGTCAACCATCAAGGCGTAGCATTCTATCAGTGTCTTCCCACACACACACACACACACACACACACACACTCACACATACACACTTGGAGGAGCTGTGAGCAGTTCTGTGCACAGAAACACCCTCCAAGCTGTTTGCTGCTGATGTGTGACAGGAGTTCCCCGAGGCGTCACATCTCCAGAAAGACATGTCAGGATCGTGTCTGTGTCAGAGCAAATAAAAACATCAAACTTCTCACCACTCGATATTTTTCGAACGTGACGCAGACTCACTACAGCTACACTTTATGGCCGAAATGTTCTTTTTCCGACTGTTACCACAGGGTTGGAGGTGCATGGGCTCCCACCTCTCACTGAGCTTTAACAGTAGCTAGGTGCTAGCATGGAAACGAAAGCAAAAGAGACTATTCATTAGTTCTCAATCCATCAATGTTCACCAGCAAGGAGACCAAACTTCTGAATTGTGGCAGACATTGTTTTTTATATGGAAGCCCATAAAATTCATAATGGCTCTTTAGTATTACTAAAAAATTCACAACATCCTTCCACTTCACTAGAACATTAACACCCTAAACACACAATGCACCACAAAAAAAACAGGGAACGCTACACCATGATGATGTCCATGTTTCCTGAAGCTTCTCACTTTGAAATGTGTCAAATCACAGCCAGTGATCTGGCAACCAAAACTCAGAGATCCCAGATCCCAAAAACCATGAATGCAGACAGTTTTTTAATGGAAGATCATCAAGCCCATGGGTCTTTAGGATTTCCAACAAAAATGAGCAAGATCAGATTAGCACTTTAAATGTCTAGCTAGGTCGCTATTTCCGTAGCCTTTCTCTCAAACAATGTAGATGATGATGAATGATGATGAATCTGTTGTGTAGCTTAATGTTTTTTATGTTGTTAAATGTAGCACCAGGGTTCTGAAGAAACATTGTCTCATTTCACTGTGTACTGTGTCTCCTATATATGGTTAAAATGACAATAAAAGCTTCTAGGCTTGACTTGATGATGGGATGAAGCTGATCATCTGCCACATGGTGTTGTGTATGGGTTCAGAAGAAGTCTTACTATACTGTATAGCAGTGTTTATTAAGTGGTATAACTGCTCAATCCTCTCTCTCTCTCTCTCTCTCTCTCTCTCTCTCTCTCTCTCTCTCTCTCTTTCTTGCATTTTTTTTTCCCAGCAATATTTCCATGCTGGAGGAAACGGCCTGAAGAAAACCTTCTTGGAGAAAAGTCCTGAATTGAAGTCTTTGAAATATACGCTTAGCCTTTACGCCCAACCCACAGATGCCTTGATCAAAAAGTATATATGCACCCAGATGTCTCAAGGTAAGAAATAAATCTGTTGGAGAAATAAATCATAGGGATTATGGCGTGTTCAGGGGGTGGGGGGAAAAAGCGGATATGAATTATGTGAATTATAAGCAAGCATGAGAAGATCTAAGTGGCTTTATTCCTATAATATTGTTAATGGAAATGAGGACTTTTGGAGATGGACATGGTACAATAAATCCATGTTCTAATTTCATTGGTGTAAAATTGGAAAGAGATTTGGGGATAATGGGACAGGACACGCCATGCTCGTGTGGTTTCTACTCTGATAATCGTGCAGATGGATGGATGGATGGATGGATGGATGGATGGATGATGTTTAATGTCAGGTTTCTACTCTGGACTTGATAATGATGTCTTTGAGCTAATGGGAAACGTGTTGTTCTGCTGTAGGACACAAGGCAAGTTTGGTAGAAATCACTCCTATGTTATGATAAGTCCTTTTTCAAGCTCTGGAATGTAAAAGGTTGTGGTGTGTCTCAATTCAGTATTGATGGCACTGATCAGAGTGTCGGCCATTCTTTTACAAAATCCTTCCAGTGCACCAGGCAATACTTCATCCGTACCGGAAACGCGATTTGTTTCCGCGAAAATGCGTCTACTAACTGTCTGAAGTCTGTTGAAATCATTTTACGGTAGTTTTGGGTGTTTATAATACGTTTTTTTTAGGGCAGTTTTTATTTTTTTTTATTAATCTTAAAAACGTACACACTAATGCCAAGGGTATAGAAAAGTAACTACAGTTACATATTATAAAATTGTAAATATTTGTAATAGTGCTGCAAATAGTTTCCTTATGAGTGATTTGCATAAAATAAATATACTTTAAAAAAATTATATTAATTAATTTGAATAATCGACTAAATTGGCATAAATTGGATTAATTAAATACAGTTCAGTTAATGAAAAAATGTAATTATATAGCGTATATTTGTTAGACCCCATTTAGGTAATACAGAGGCATATATAAGTGTTTGTGTGTGGGTTTTTGCATTTAATATTTAATTTTCTAAAGATATGGTCTATTTAACTGTGCATTTACGAAACACACTAGATCATAATTTATTTATTCAGTCAATTTATTTATTCATAAATTAGTTCATTCCTTCCATTATTTATTCATTCATTCCTTTTATAAGTGGAATTGCCGGATTTTTTCCTTTTAAGAGACATTCTTGAAGCTGTACATAAAAACGCGAAAGAATCCATATCGCTAAACTGGCAGAAAAACGATGGCGACAGGAAGTGGCTTCAAAGTCTCAAACCATATACATTTGCTCTGCATCTCCAGACTACTGCTTACACACACTCCCATGAAAAGAAACTTCCATTAACAAACTCTCTGTGAAGTAACCTTCTTCATGACCAACTCAACTGACTTACAGTGTATATATACAGTGGTATATACTGTGGTTCCAGACCGGTATCTTGTTGCCGACTTGCATTTTTGCCTCTGTTTTTGTACTGATTTTACCCCTTGGATTCTGTTTGCCTAAACTTTTGTATTTGTTTCCTCGGATTAATAGCGGTTGTCTGTTTTTACTGCAATCGAATGTCCTTCTGTGAGTTCTAGACAGTTGATTTTGGCTCCGATACAATTACGTACGTTTGCGATGCGAAGGAATTGATGTTCCGTTTAATTGCATTTAATGACTTCTACATGTTTTTTTTCTTTTTCAAAAATCAGATAGCTGGCTAACAACGCCGTTAAAAGAACCCGGTTAGAAAACATGTGACCGATGAGGTTCTTCTTGTCCGTAGTGATAAATGTCAATGGTGGCAACTTGAATACCATGTGACTGGAGTCGTCATTATCCCAGTGTGTATTGAGTCACTGTCCGTACCGGCATTTGACAGCTGAACCCTTTTATCCAAAGCGATTTACAATTATCGTATTTGTACAGTACAGTTGAGGGTTAAGGGTCTTGCAAAAAGGCCCAACAGGGGCAGCTTAGTGGTGCTGGGATTTGAACTCATGACCTTCACATCAGAATTTCAACATATCTTAACCCCGAGGTAGTGCTTTTTTTGGTACCTGCCTGGTCAGAGGTTCGCTGGGTTTTTCACACACATCCTCGTGTTGACCTGAACTATATTTCCCACACTGAAAGTAGCGTGCTCCATATCACTCCGTTAACTGGAGTAATGGAGAAGTTCACCTCACCTCCTGTTCTCCTCGGCACACGGTTCCAAAAAAAATACACTTCCAGCTAATTATTGATTACTGCAGAAAATACAATGAATAAATGAATGACTAAATAAATGAATAAAGAAAGAACGAAATGCTGTTACTTGTTTACTGGCTTTCATCAGTGGTAGGTTGGAAATATGGCATTTGAACTCATGACCTTTTTAATCTGACGTCCTGCATCTTCACCAGTGAGCAATCGCTTCATTTGCATGATGGAAAAATACGACTATGTGTCTACTTTCAAGCGTTAGTGTTTCTGTAGGACGTTTTATTGCTTTAATCAGGTTTTCATCATGGTATTTTAGAGAGCTTTTATTATAACATTTGTGTATCATTTCAAACAGAGAGAAGACATCTGTTTTGTGTGTGTGTGTGTGTGTGTGTGTGTGTGTGTGTGTGTGTGTGTGTGTGTGTGTGTGTGTCTGGATGAGGCATGGGAGCTCAGCAGTGATTGGAGATGTCACACTTTATCTGTTTGTGTTGCTAGGATCATTTTGGTGGATTTAGAGCCTGATTAACACAAAAGTCCTCCTGATTACAATTTGATCTTAAACAATCACTGGCTCAGCGTCAAATGTGTTCAATAACATCCTCCCTTAGCATGAAGAACAGATTAACACAGATCAGCATCCAGGCACTCAGCTGAAATACTTTGCCGTGCCTCCTGGAATACTCACCAAAGAGGTTCTTCACTATGTTCTTCACACTTTCTTTATTGTTCATCCCAGAGCAGTCCAATAGGATTTAGGTGCGGTGACTGGGCAGGCTGTTCCATGATTATAAGATCTCATCGTTTCGTCGTCTTGTTGTGCGGTGAAGTCGGTTCCAATGAGCCGCAGTCCAGATGGTGTGTGTTGAAGTATGGAATGGGAGCCATGTTAATTCAGGATTTCTTTCACTTTCTGGAATAAGTTTTTAGAACAACCCCAACCATTATGCTTCCACCACCATGTATGACTGTGAGGGTTAAGGAGTCTCATCACATCTTCTCTCCTGTTCTTCTTCTTACTGAGTTCTTACTAAGTTCTTCTGTTAGAGCCAGAAATGGAACATTTGGACTCCACAGAACGTTCTTTCGTCTTTCTTTATTCACTGTCCAATTCTTGTGTTTACTGTCACTCAAAAACACTTTTTACAAGCACTGCATGATCAAGGTCAGGCCAGTTTCTCACATCTCCCATTTGGTCCAACATCATTAGAATGTCCACTGAGTTGAGAATGTCCTCCAGGCTGCAGCAGCTGAAAACTAACATAAGATCATCTCCTGGGGAAAAAAAGATATTAGCTTAACAATCTGACTAGAACTCACTCGCAAAAGACCAGCTGCATAAAAAAGCCCAAGATTAGTTGAAGGTTGTGTAATCCTGCGGCATGAATGTTCTCCAAGCCTAAAAATTAAGGGCTTTACATTTTAAGCTTTTACAGTAAGTTAAGGTTAATTTTATTGTAGACCAGGAAGTACTTGGAGGTTGTGTGGCAGCTGTTCGATTCCATCAGTCTCCATTCAGTTACGCTAATTTGGCTACAATCATCAGGTAAATGCCAGCAGTAATGACAGTAATGACACTTTGGCAGCATTAATGACACATTAGGCTTTGGTCATTTGGAAGCGCAGTGTGTTCTGGAATCACATAAGGTTTGATATTTTGTAGAAGAAGAAGTTTAACTCGGATTTCTTGCTCTAGCCATTCACAGGACGAGCTCGGAATCTGCACAGTCAGAGGTTTTCAGCTCTGTCAGTTTTCACCATTATAATTGGGAGAGTCTACATGCCGTACCCTCAGAGTCACGAAGACTTTTTGATCAGCACACAACTCACGAACGTTAAGTGTGTGGTGGAGAACAGCGGAACAGTTCTAGAACATTTGTTCTAGAGAGTAATGTGGTTTACACACTGCTCACACTCATCACAACCGAACTCTAAGTAAATGTCATTTGTTACTGTGCTTAAGTAGCTTTTTTGTGTATTTGTAGTTTACTGACGTGTTTCCATTTTTACTGTCACTTCACTACATTTCAGAATCAAATATCAAAATCAGAATCCAATACTTTTTACTCTACATTTTGTAAAATCAGTCGTTCCTTTTTATTTATGAGCGAATAAAAACATTCTACTGATCACCAACATACAGTTCAGCATTATTTCTGCCGATACGGTACTTATTGCGATACAGGGGTAGCGATACGATCTGTTGCAATACTGTAAGCACGTCTATATATAGGGATTTTTCTCATTTTAGGAACAGAATATAATTTAAGGAAAAGCTGTTTATTAAGAACGAATCACACCTTCGGTGCCATTAAAATGCATTGCAATACATAAACACTATTAATTTAATCGGTCATTTTAGAAAAAAAAATTATATATTTCTTAAATATATGAACATATATTTATTTGAACAAAGGTTTTTAACGCCATTTTAACATTTCCGCACATAACTGAAACATATATTTCGTCGGAGCAAGTCAGTTAACGCTGCTACTACTTCCGGTGGAAGTTTTTACAGCAGCGCCCCCAAGTGGATGCTAACGCTAATATTAGTGGCGTGCCCTTATGCTAGCATTTCCTCACCTCTATAGCGGTTGAGATATAAACTCAAAAAGAAACAACTGCCTTGAAATGTAGAAATGAACTTGTATATGTATATAAATATATATATAAATTTTGTGATTTGGAAGTCGATTGGTATCGCCAAACAAAATGTCGCAATAGTCACGTCTTTTTATATTTTCTTCCACTCCTATCTACAGGTAGTCTCGGGGTCGGTACTGCAGTGCTCTTCCCGGTCTGCATGACAGCTTTCCCATTACCAATTACACTGGCAGAGTGAAGGCCCTCTAAATCAAGACAAATCATGCCAGACCTCTTTGCAGCAGTGGTTTTAGAAATGAATCAGCCGCTACACACTTCTTTTTGTGTCCTGATTAAGAATCCAATTTGCAAATCACTTTACCGTCGTCAGATAGGAACTGAAGTGATTCTGATTAATGATTAAAATGGAATATACCATCCCTGTAGGCTTCCATCTAAAGATTTGCGGCTGAGGACAGGGATGGACACATAAATGTCTGAGGAGCTCAGAATTATCAGAACTCAGAACATAAAAGGTTGTAAGATAAGAATATTTAAAATTTAACAGGAAGAGGAAAACACTTCGGAATTAAGGAGATACACTAAAACCGGGAACATGAGATGGAATTATACTGTATTGGAAAGCGGTAGATAAGAAGTTAAAGCTCTGGGTTTCTGATCAGAAGTGCGGAGGTTCAAGCCCCAGTATCGCCAAGCTGCCACTCTTGGGCCCTTGAGTTAAGGCCCTTAAACCTGTATGCCGAAGGGGCGTTGTAACATCGCTGCACTCGCTGTACTGAAGAACCAGAATTTTCCACAATAAAGACCATCAGGAGCAGTTCTGCAGTGTAGGGATCTGACCTCACAACCTTCTCATTAGTAGCCCATGTGCTGAGCCACCAAATTCTAATCCAATCTGGTTTTCTTTTGAACATCCTCCTAATAGAGTTTGTCCAATTGTCAGTTCAGTCAGTTCTCCTCAGTCACACAACCTCCTCCACAATGCACGATTTCTCTGAGAGACATGAAGCCATGTATTATCTTGTCAAACTGATTTTTATGGGGCAGCAAAAACACACTCATAGACACCTCATACTCAGACGTATAAAATTGGTGTCTCTCTCTCTGGGTTGGAGGAAAATATCCTTTAAAACACTTCCTTATTATGGTACCCTGGTGGTGGAATGAATTTTGACGGGATGTCCAAACAGCTAAGACACTATCAGTCTTTAAAAATCTAAAGAACCATCTATTTTAGAAGCACTTAAATTATAATGTCTCTTTTTACACAAAAAAAAGACACTGTTGTGTCTCTTTTTACACACAACAGTGTTTTTAGACTGATGCTGTTCTTAGTCTGTGTTTTAATAAACCAGAATCAGAATTTGTGTTTTGATAAGAGACTATTGAAGTCGCTCTGGATTTGAGTGTCTCCTAAATGCCATAGATGTCCAGTAAAAAGCTCAATATGTTACAGATGTTGGAAGGAAATATAGATAAAAAGCACTTTTTTGTGTAAAAAGAAACATTCTAAATGTATTCTTTGTTCTTTATCTTTCTCTCTCTCCTTCCAACTACAAATTACATTTTGACAAATTTCCCCACCTCTCCCACAGGGTTGTGTTCTGGGCCCGCTTCTGTTTAATATTTACACACTCCTTTATTGGTTCTGTAATTTCCCAATACGGCTCAGAATTTTATTTCCATTTTGATGAGAGTCAGGTCTGTTTAAGTTTGAAAGTCATATCTATCTAAATGCATGCTTCTCTCACATAGGCCTTATCAAAGAAAAGACTAGCAGTAACCTGTTAAAGGCAGGACAAAGGACTGGTCTAAAAGGTTCTAGTTTGAGAATATAACATCAAACCCACTAGTTTACTACTTACTTTGGTATATACACTATATGGACTAATGTTTGTTCTATTTGACATTTAGTCCCATTTCCTGTTGTAATAAGCTCCATTCTTCTGGAAAGATGTTCCACTAGATTTTGTGGAGATTTGTGCTCATTCAGAAACAAGGCCGTTTGTAAAGTCAGGTACTTATGTAGGTGAGGTCAGGAGGCCCAGGGCACAGTTAGTGATCCAGTTCATTCCAATAGGGTTGGATCTCTTTAGCAGGAGATCTTTTACTCCAATCCACGTAAAGCAGGTCTTTATGGATTGATATTTGTGCACAGATGCATTGCCATCCTGGAACAGTTTTGGGGTCTAGTTCAAGTAAATAGAAAATGTAATGCTAGCACCTCCTATACAATTGTGTGCCTCCAACTGGTTATCTATTTTTTTTTAGGACATTTTTTTTCCTGGGTTTGCATTAATGATCATTTTCAAATAAGTGATGCAATGAAAGGGTCCAATTTGCTTCAAACTGGGGAGGTGGCATCATCTCACATTTCAATCCAATACACCACAAAAAAAAACAACTGGAAAATCATTTTGGAAGCTCCTACAATGCATCATTTAAAAGCCGTGGATGTTCTTTGGAGGTTTTTATTCCGAGACGTTCTCACTCCAAGGTTTCATCTTCATTTGTTCATAAAATCTTATAAAGACGATCAGCAGAATCTAATATTCATCCTGGATATTTAGATATATGCGTAGGTATCGTCTGTTCCTCTGAAGTCCACTGTAAAGTGTTCTTACACAGCCTACTTGAAAGACCCTACATTTCCCTCTCAGGCATCAGAAGACGTGTGTTTGAGCAGGTGTACGAGGCTCACCAGCGACATCCAGTCAATCCATTCTCATGCAAAATTCATAAGAATGCTAACGAGCGAGTGATTTAGCAGCGTTATGTGGAAATAAAGTTGCAATTAAAGCTACGAATCTTGACCCTGCCCCTTCAGGCGACCCCTAATTATCCGTGACGCTGACGCAGGTGGGTTTCGAGAGGACTCGTGAATTTTCCAAAGTCGTGCATTTATGCTAATTCAACAATTTCAAGTCAAGAAAAAAAACAGTAGAAATTGTACATGTTTGAAATAAATGATCACATGACATAGAAGCGCTTATGCTAATGTGCTAATCAGGGTTTCTCCAGTTTTGTGTGTTTTCTCTCCTCGGATGCTCTCGATTCATCATGTGAAGAACTTTTAGAATTAGCCGATGTGCTAAATGGAAGATGATGAGGCACAACACTGACAAACAGCTTACGCAATTAACTTTTTTTTAATGTCATTCATTTTCAGCTAAGAATGTTTAGCCAGAGGTAATACAAACAGTAATATATTACTGCTGGGTAGCGTTTTCTCCCATAGACCACACACACCTCAGCCCTCACTATCTATTATTAAACTCTTCCTACCTGTTTATTTTAAATAACTCAGTCGCTGGCTCGTTTCTCGACCCTACAAAGACCAAATGAATCAGTCACACCCTAAATACTTTAAACAATTTTTTTTTTTTTTGTAGATTTTTTTAACTTTAAAATCTGTCTGGAGTTTCACATTCCTCGTGAGTCGACGCATGTTCATGAATAAATCTTGGTAGCTTCAGTCCCACCCTTTTTCATGCTGACCGTCTGTATTCCCTCTCTGAACAGCATCGGTCTAAACTCATTCGATCCTTCACGTTTTCTCTGCTGTAGATGGAGTAGGTCAAAAGGGTGTTGTCCAAACACGAATGTCTGTCATCCAAAAATCCAATAAACTGCTCGTCTGGAATTCCGAACGGAAACCGAGGGGGAAGACCTCGAACGATTAGACAAGCTTCGGGATAAAACAAATCGTCCAACATCCTCTTAATATGTCTCGACAGAAACGTATTGATTTTTTCTAGTAGATGAAAGGCTGAAAGAGTATCTTCTGTGGCACAGGGAATAATTCTGTAATAAAGCCTGATCATTTCTTTATAATATTTACATTTTGATCCACACTGGTTGCTCAGATGTTTGTTCAGTTCCTCATCATTTTAAAACTGGACTCACTGCTGACGCAATCCGTCCTCTGCAAATGATCTAAAATTCATCTGCATGACTTTTGTTCAACCAAGTTTTCCCACATCACCCCACTGCTGCTTCCTCTACTGGCTTCAGATTCAAAACACTAATGTTTGCCTACAAAGCAAAAACTGGACCAGCATCTTCCTACCTCCAAAGCTCTGATCATTCCTCACACTACACCACGCTCTCTCAGATCTTCTAGCACTGCTCAACTGGTCCCACCTTTTCTCAGTGTAAGAGGTAGGGATGTGAGATTCAGCATTGGTGTGTTTAAATGATAAATAAAAATGATATATGGCTTTAAAGGATGTGCATTGGACACAAGTTTCACAAACATTTCTATCACGATGCATCATTTTGAAAACTAATTTATTGATATATAATCTCTAGTAGATGTGCTATACTTTAATTGTTTATAAAGTGACCAGTATTTGATATGTAGATCGATTTTGTCTTCGCCAGAGAGAGAGGCGTGTCCTGAGAGTCACATAGAATACAGATTAACATGGCAGAGGTAGAGCTGTAACTTCCTGAAAACAGCTCTACGATTACTATGATCCGTTGAACTGGTTTGAACTTTTCCAGACTCAGCGAAGTGACTGGTTTACATCGTTACGAACGTGTTAACAAGGCACGTTCGTGGAGTACGTGAACCACAACATGGGAATTGGGATGGAAAGAAAATAAATAGAACCGCACCCGGAGATGCCGGGCTTTAATTGGAAAATTAATTAAACAGGAAATTCAGTTTTGTAATTAAAGGAAGCGTAATGGCTTTTTTAGTGATATCAGTGCGCTCATTCGAACGTTCATCTGCTCGGCTGACAGAGGAGAAGAAACCATTTCGTTTGCCTGACAGACTTCTAAAGAAAATCTGGACATCGTGAGGAAATCTCCATTTATACTTTAGCGTTTTCCTTCCTGTAGAATTTGCACAAAAAACACAATTTGCCTTCATTTAAAATCGCCAGAAAAACTCAGGAAACCCCGGGGTGATGTGATGAGGTGAATATCGACGCTTCTGCTGGAGATGATGTATGTGGAGGTGTGTGTGTGTGTGTGTGTGTGTGTGTGTGTGTGTGTGTGTGATGAGGTGAATATCAACGCTTCTGCTGGAGATGATGTATGTGGAGGTGTGTGTGTGTGTGTGTGTGTGTGTGTGTGTGTGTGTGTGTGTGTGATGAGGTGAATATCGACACTTCTGCTGGAGATGATGTATGTGGTGTGTGTGTGTGTGTGTGTGTGTGTGTGTGTGTGTGTGTGTGTAATATGGTGAATATTGATGCTTCTGCTGGAGATGATGTATGTGGAGGTGCAGTTGTGGCTCCAGTGAAAGGAGACGTGTTGAATTGTGATCATTGGGTTTCTTGCTTTAGTGATGATGTTCATTCTGACTGTATGAGATCCTGTGTGTGATGCAGCTCTGATCTACTGCACTTCTCTATAATACTGATGCTTTCTGTAGACGTGGAGTCGTAATGATGGGATTAAGAGATGTTTTGTTTCAGGTAGGACACCACTGAAGTTCTAGTTGTAAAACACACTGCGAATCACTAATGTTTCAGTATAAACACATGTCCTTTATGAGTCATCAGTCCGTCTCTATTGTCTTTCAGCACACAGGTTCAGTTCTTTGCTCCTCCGTATGCGATTGACATGTTGATAAATGATCTCGTTCCTGTTCTTGTGCGATCGTGTTCAAAGATGATGATCATGAATATAAACAAGCTCGTCTATCAGAGCTGAGAGAAAGTGAAACATCTGTCTGGAGTTCCACATTTCTCGTGAGTCGCCGCATGCTCAGGGATAAGTCTCGGTACCATCAGGAAAAAAATGCTGACACAGACACTGAGAGGAGGAGTTCTGAGAAGTACACTGAACCTTAAACACGTCCAGCGCGATTCCAAGGACACTGAGTTATGCAGTTATAGTCACATTCCGCTGTTCGGCTCGAGCTCCTTCATCACCACTGACAGCCAAGTGTAGTACCGTTGATGAACATCAGTCTTCAGTCTCCAGCTCGTTCATCACCTGGATTCAGGTCGGGGTTCTGACTGCGCCGGAGCAGCTACGGTCTGATCGGTTTTATAAACAGCGATGTGGAGACGTAACCCGGTTCCTCTTATACATTCAACTGATCTTGAGCTTTGAGCGCAGGGTTTTCTGTGTGATTCTGGGAGCCAATCACACAGCTGTTTTATCTCCTGACCAATCATCTGACAGGAGAGGGAGCGAGCAAGAAATACCAACATGCAGGACAACGTGCTTAATGATTTCTTTTTATTGGCAGAACTATAAAATCTAAATCTTAATGAATTCTGTTCTTTTAAAATGATTAGTTACATACCAGGTATGTTTAGACTATTAACTAGCTGCATTTTCAATTTGTTAATCACATATTAGACTGGTCTCTAGACTGGTCTCTAGACTGGTCACTAGACTAAACTCTAGACTGGTCTCTAGACTGGTCATTAGCTGTTATTTGGGTCGTTAATCTTCTACTAGCGTTTTTTTTAGGCCGGTTATTATTTGTCTAGTTGGTTAAATACTACCTATATTTATGCTGCATATTTTTCACTATGGAGGATTTTGCAGGTTTGTGCAGCCTTATGCAGCCTTATAAAGGCTTATTTAGCCTTATGGAGACATGTGCTGCCCTGTTCAGGCTTATAGAGGCTTATGCAGCTTTAGGGAGACTTATGCAGCTTTATAAAGGTTTATGTAGCTTTATGGAGACTTATGCAGCCTTGTAAAGGCTTCTGCAGCCCTGTGCAGGATTATAAGGGCTAATGCAGCTTTATAGAGACTTTTGCAGGCTTATGGAGACATGTGCAGCCTTACAAAGGCTTATGCAGTTTTATGGATACTTATGCAGCCTTATAGAGACTTTTTAAATTAAAGAAGCTTTTATTGTCATTTCAACTATATATAGCTGACACAGTGCACACCAAAATGAGATGATTCTACAGAACCCTGGTGCTACTTCACACAGCATATAGCTACATAACAGAACACAGAGATAAGGACTTATGCAGCCTTATGAGAATTATGTGACCCGGAGGCTTATGCAGGTTAATGGACACTTTTGCAGCCTCATCCAGCCTTGTGGAGACTGATGCAGCTTTATAAAGCCTTATGCAGGGTAATAGAGACCTAAGCAGCTTTATGGAGACTTATGCAGTCTTATAGAGGCTTAAGCAAGCTTATCCAGGCTTATAGAGGTTTTCTTATTTAGACATATGCCAGATACAATGTCAGCTCTATGACACCTGAATAGGAGTTATAGGAAATGTGACAGTGAACAGTAGGCTGAAAAACCTCCTCATTTGTATTATTGTGTGTGTGTGTGTGTGTGTGTGTGTGTGTGTGTGTGTGTGTGTGTGTGTGTGTGTGTTTAGAGATACCCTATAGCTAGTGGGTGTATAGATTATATTCACCTTGGCGTAAACTGATGCTTTCGGGTCACGTTTTTTTCCTTTTTGCTGTGATGAATTGAGGGAATGTTCTATATTCCCTCCGTGTCTCGGCCCACTCTTCGTCCTCAGGGGGGTGTTTTATTTGATAAATGAGTGTAGTGTTATTTGGACCTTGGCCCGAGTTGCATCTGATCTAAAAAGGGTCGTATTGTTCAGATCCATCTGATTTTTGAGTCCTGGTTTATTTCCAGGATTGGGGCTGCATTGTGCAGAGCTCCTTCCTGAGGGAAATCCCACAAAGCCGCTACCAGCTTAGTGGGCAGGAAGCTTTGAGCTTCAATCTTTTAGTTCCGAACTCACCTGTGAATTTCTTCTGATGGAGGTCAAAAAAATTGCTGGAGAACTCGTTAATTTAGTTTATTGGCCCTCGGCCCATTCCCGGAGTAACAGTGTGAGAAATGAGAGATTTCTCAGAGGTTTAGCATTTTTTGACGTTTCGGACGTTCAGCAACTGATGTGACGTTTAGTGTCCGTCTCGTGCTGAAGGGTTTATCAGCATTCTCTGGGTTACTCTGGGTTTCCTCCAGTCTCATCTCTCCGAGGCGTTCGGTGTGTGGGAACGTTCGGAAATCCCGGATGCTTTTTGATTTCCTTGCTGCTCTTTAGCTAACAAATTACAAACCGACATTTCACGCTAGTTACTAGCTATTGTATGTATGTACTTATATAATACTGTAGCTAGTTTTAGGCTTGTTAGCTACATATAAGCTGTTTTATGCTAGTTACTAGCTGCTGTCTGGATAATTAGCTTCATACAAGCAATTTTGTCTGGTTATTTATCTACCAGCTAGTTAGTTGCTAGTTATTTTAGCTAATATGGTACAGGCTAGTAATTTCTAAACTAATTACTATTATAGGTTATCATAGGTTAGTTAGTTACACACTGAGATTTTTACACTAGTTATGTTATTTTGGCTAATATGCTACATACTAGCTATTTTTTTACACTAGTTACTATATGTACGTTCTGTTTAGTTAAATGTTTTTTTTAGGCTAACATATCTCACATTAACGTTAACTTACATATTAGCTGTTTTTGAGCTAGTTTCTAGCTGCTGTTGGGTTAGTTATTGTTTAGGCAAATTAATAGCTGGTCTCAAAATAATTAGTTACATACTGTCCTTTTTTGTTAGTTATTATGGCTAACTAGTTATACACAAGCTATTCTTCATTCTAGTTACTCAATATGTACAATTTGCTTCCAATCGAACTTCTTTAGTCTCAAAACTGTATGTACTGGTATCTGTTTACTTTTTTTTATATTATATCTGTATACTAGCTGTTTTTAGGCATATTAGTTACATATTAACAATTTTAGGTTAATTACTAGCTGTGTTTTTGGATAATAAGGTTACATACAAGCAATTTTGTTTAGTTATTTACTTACTAGCTAGATCTAGTTGCTAGTTATTTTGGCTAATAGGTTCCTAGTTATTTCTACACTAATTACTAAATATGTACTGTCTAATTGATTACATACAGAACAAGCTGTGTTTAGGCTACTTACTAGCACTACTTGGCTAATTGTCTAGTTAGTTGCATACTAGCTATTGTTCAGGCTAATAGTCAGTGTTAGGTTATAGCGGTTATGGCTATTTTTGTCTAATAAATAACCCACTAGCCATTCTTTGTCCTAGTTACTAGCTATGTACTTACAAGCTAGCTGTTTTAGACTAATCACTAGCTGCTGTTTGACAAATTCGTTATTGAATTATTTTCGTTATTGAAAAAAAACTATTTTTGTCAAATTAGTACCAGCTTTTTGTAAGCTAGATTTGTCATGGATACAGTGGGGATACATGGATGTCATTTGTGCCATGATGTTCTTTACCAAAAACATGTGTCTCATCTGTCTCATCATTGCACACAGTGGACACAGGAACATTAAGATCTCTGGAGATGGATTTGTAGCCTTCAAATTTCTCTCAAATCCACAGACAACTCCTTACACTTCTCCATTGTAACTGGTTGCAGGTGTGAGTACTATATTGCCCACACCTGTAACTTGCTAAAGGTGTGTCTAAGTACAAATTACAGGAGCATCACATGATTGGAATGCAATTATTTCTTACAATTTTGAAAAGGTGCCAATCATGTTATCCAGTTTATTTTTGAGTTCTGTGTGAAAGAGTGCCGATATTTTTGGCCATGACTGTACTGTATAGTGTATGTAGGAATGGGTTTCGATCTCCTACAGAAGGATTTCCTCTGCTTATCTGGGTTTCCTCTAGGCTCATCTTCCCCAGGTGTCGGTGAGGGGGCCAATACAGAATCCGATCTGAATCCGACTCCCCGCTGAACATTCTTATCTGGGTGATAAGAGCGTGCGCTTGTTCCACTATGTTATGGTTTCTATAGTAACAGGTGGCTTTGCGATCATTACCCACAACGCCTTTCTTTTCTCCTCCCAACTTGTTCATTCATCACTTATGACATCACAAGTTATCAGTGATGTTGATGAGCACCAGGATCGTTAATGTTTCCATGTAAACACACGTCCTTTTAAGGTCATCAGTCCGTCTTTATTTCCTTTCGCCGTGCAGTTTCTTTTTTTTTCTTCTTTGCTCCACCGTATGCGATTGTCATCGTGATAAATTAGTGCTGTTCCCATGCGATGGTGTGTAATAAGTACAGCTCGTTCGGATGATTATCCACATAAACAAGCTCGTCTGTCAGAGAGAAAGCAGGTCACCAGGACTGCGTGAAGATCCACGTTCTTCTTGATTTGTTAGTAAAGCTACCTAAAATTGCCAGAATGTGAACACCTGAGCAAAATATTGGTATGTGCTTTTGCACAATTGCACAACTGTGACTTTAATGTTACTTTAATATCAGCACATGGACACTTTAGTGACTCTCACTGGAACACTTTAAATCTGGACTTCTGTCAATATCATATATATATATATATATATATATATATATATATATATATATATATATATATATATATATATATATATATATATATATACTGTAAACCCATCCCTTCTGTCTAATTCATATATATATATATATATATATATATATATATATATATATATATATATAACATTTATTTATTTAAAAAATATATATTTTTAAGTGTGTGACAAATAAAATTTTTTTTAATTATATATTTTAAACTTCCCATTCCACATTTGTTCTCCATTAGCTGTAATAATAATGTAACTCTTCTGGGAAGATGTTCTACTTGATTTTGTGGAGGTTTGTGGAGATTCATTCAGCCAGAAGGGTAAGTGGGATGCAGTCAGTGTTCACATTCATCCCAAAAGACTTTAATAGGGTTTCAAGCTCTATAGCAGGAGATCTTTTTCTCCAACTAATTTCTTTAAAGAGCTGGATTTGTGCACAGGGGCATTGTCATGTTGGGTCAGGTTTGGGTCTCTTAGATGAAATAAAGAGAAAATATCATGCTCCCACATCAAAAGACATCTTACAATATTGTGGGCCTATAACTTTAATGGAAGAACCAGATATGGCCAGAAAAGTCAGGTGTATCCATACATTTGTCCATTTAGTGTAATGACTGTATTTCTCAGACTTGAAGCTATTGTTTCATGAATATTCATCTTGTTCAGGAGGAGAGACTGAAGTGACTTATGTACCAGCCTTGTGTGTCGTTCTGCCAAAGACTTCAATTCAATCCAATTCAGTTTTAGTTGTAGAGCGCTTTTACATTTACATTTACATTTATGGCATTTAGCAGACATCGTGTATCCAGAGCGATGTACAAAAGTGCTTTGAGTCTCCATTAATGAATAAATCAACACTGGTTTGTTAAATTACAAACTTAAGATACTATCAGCCTAAAAATCTGGTGAAAGGAATTATAGCTCTTTTTATTCAATAAAGACAAAACAAACTGGGAAAAATGTGCTAGTTTCAGAAAGAGGTAGGACTTTACCTGTCATTTGAAGATAAATAAGCCAGTGACTCAGCTCTTTGGACATCTGTGGGAAGTTCATTACAGCACCTCAGTGCCAGAAGAGAGAATAGAGTCTTAATGTACTGTATACCAACCTCTTCCCCTGAGAGAAGGTGGAACCAGTCAAGTGGTGCTAGAAGATCTCAGGCAGCCTGGTGCAGTGTGAGTTGTGATAAGGACTTCTTCTTTAAATAGATCACATTGTCTTAAAGCAGCTTTACATTGATAAAGAGGTTATAAAATATTAATTTATATGAAGGTTAGTATATACGCTTATTCCTAATTAGCAAACCAATGGCAACTCCCTAAGACTTCATGAGGAAGAAACTTTGAGAGGAAACTCATCCTCATCCTTAAACTGAATGTCTATTTATTACAGTTCCATAATTGTTGAAGTGTCACGCATAAATGCAGAACTGTCCATGGTCCTGATATTTCTATACATTAATTAATATTAATATAATGAATATTAGTTCCTACATCCAGCTCTTATTAGTATGATATGATTGTGGGAATGTCAAATCTCTGCGCTCTGTGTGTGTGTGTGTGTGTGTGTGTGTGTGTGTGTGTGTGTGATCACAGGTCAGTCATCGTCCAGTTCGGTGGGAGAAGTGGTGATGCATGTGGATCTCATTTCTCACCCTGGTACCGGAGAACATAAAGTCAATGTGAAGGGTAAGCTGAACACACACACACACGCACACACACACACACACACACACACACACACACACACACACACACACACAAATATATTTATTTACATGGGTCGTTGCATTCTTGTTGAAGTGTAAAAACACTTATGCACACACACACACACACACACACAATCTTATGCAAACACATACACACAAAGTTTTACACATGTAAACACAAACACACACATCCATGCACACACACACAAAACTCTTACGCACACACACACACACACAAAAAACTTTCACACACACATACACGCACAAAAACTCTTAAGCACACACACATCTTACATGAACACATACACACACAAAATTGTACACATGTACACACAAACACATTGTGTTTACACTGCACAGTAACCTGTCTGTCTTACACACACACACACACACACACACACACACACACACACACACTTCACAGAGATCTGTCCATCATATACCACACACACACACAAACACAAGCATAATGGACATGCATAATGGACAGATCTTGTGTGGTGTGTGTGTGTGCGTTGTGTATGATGAATGGAACTCTGTGCGGTGTGTGTGTGTGTGTGTGTGTGTGTGCGCGCCATGATGGACTCATCTTAGTGTTCTGTAGTTAGATTAGAGCTGTAATAACTCTGACAGCACACACACTTTGTGTTATCTGTTATTGCACTTCCTTCTCGATTTCTCTTCCAGGAAATAAAGAAACAGAGAGGAGCTTTAGGTCCAGAAATCTAATTAAAGTTTACAGTCTTCACACTCAGACCTGAAAAACCACACCTGAGAGTTCATTAAGCACAGATAACCCTGAGGCTAAAGAAAATCCCAATCACATTTACTACTCCACGTCTTGTTCTTTCCTGCACACTAACATGAAACAAGAACGCAGATTTGGGAAAAACGCTCAGCGTGGTTTGAGTAAACGCAGATCTCTTTCAAAGGATTTTAAGTGTGTGACCCTTTTAACTCGAAACCAGTAATAGGTGCTGTGCATGATGCAACTGGCCGTGGTCCTGAATCATCGTAGGAACAGTGGTGAACCGGTGACAGGTGCCGGTGCAGGTGGGGGGCGAAGGATGGTTCATGTGGTCCGATTCCCTTGTAGCTCCTCTAATTTAAATTGCTGAAGAAGTAAATATTGTTAATGCTTGTAGGGTCAGGACTGTTTTGGCAGCAAAGGGGACCAACACAATATTAGACAGGTGGTCATAATGTATAATGGAAAAAAAAAACAGGTCGTTAAATTGTATTTGCTGTGTTTCGGGTACTTTCAGAATCGGAATTGCAATTAAAAATCTTTTATTTTGTTCCCCAGTGGTGGGTGTGAACAACATCAACTGGCAGACGAACACCATGTTCCGACCGTTCGTGGAAATCACTGTCATTGGGCCGAACCTCGCAGACAAGAAACGCAAATACAGCACCAAGACCAAGAACAACAACTGGTCACCTAAATACAATGAAACATTCCAGTAGTAAGTACTTCAATTCATTATTCATTAACACATGATCATCCAGATCTAGTGTTACAGGCTGTTAGTGAATAGTAAACATCCAGAGGTGAGATGTTAGAATGGTGTAAGGTCTCACACATAGCCGTGAATTATCACCTTGTACAGTACCATGGACAGCTCCCATGACTGACAAGTTAAATCTGTCATTAATATTTGCCGAGCAAAACTGACTAAAAGTGCTTCATTTCCCTTCGATCGATCGATCGATCGATCGATAGATAGATAGATAGATAGATAGATAGATAGATAGATAGATAGATAGATAGATAGATAGATAGATAGATAGATAGATAGATAGATAGATAGATAGATAGATAGATTGCTTGCTTGCTTGCTTGCTTTACTGAAATCCCGCACTTTCAGGCTGATTAGAGGCACACCAAACTTGCCTGAGTGTTTTAAATGCATACAACACACACACTCACACACACACTCCTACGCATTCTTTTGGGAAGAAGCCATTAACACTCCTGTTATAAAAGATCAGTATTGAAAGGCTTTTTTGCTTTAATGTTGAAAGTGGTCTGGTGATTATCAAGGTGTCGTGTCGGAGAACAGTAAACGTCCTTCTGCACCTGATAATGTTCATGTTTAAACATCCAACTCTGAACTTTATTCCTGACCAAAACAAGGACACATAAAACTTTTGTAATTAAGGATATTTTTGGGGTTAATTAAATCACAAAGTAACTAAATTACCCTGAAAGCAAGTCTCCTGGGTGTGTTTTTGTTTCTGCATATTTAATTGGTTAACGAGCACGTGAATCAGGTGATGTCACTTTGTTACCCAAAAATTAACTCTCCTGGTTGTTCTGTGTTTTGATATGTCACATCATATGTTTATGTTGGCGTAGGTTTACTTTTTCTGTATCAAGGCAGAACTTGTGCACTGACATTCTATCAGTATAGTGTTGTACTATATTTTAGTAGTTACGAGCAGGTGGCATCACGTGATGTCACTACATAACCCAGAAATCAGTTTTCGACAATGTAGCCAGTGCTTTGATATGTCACATGACTATGTTGCCATAGTTTTTTTGAGGACACATTTTTCTTAACCAGAATGAAATTATGCCTAATGTAATAAATAGCCCTAAATGATTTGTGTTTCATTGTTTTTCTTCCCTTCCCACGTCTGTTCCTCTCGTCAGTATCCTGAGCAGCGAGCACGGCCCAGAGGTGTACGAGCTGCACGTGTCGCTGAAGGACTACTGCTTCGCCCGCGAAGACCGCGTCATCGGCGTGACGGTGCTGCCGCTGCGTGACCTGAGCGACAAAGTCAGCCTGAACGCCACGTATCCTCTGATCCGCAGCATCACCATGGACGAGACGGGCCTCACCATCATTAGGATCCTCTCGCAACGGACCAACGACGAAGTGGCCAAAGAGTTCGTCCGCCTCAAATCGGAAACGCGCTCGACCGAGGAAGCGTCCTGAAGGAAGGATGAAAGGATTTCGGTGGAAAAGGAACAAAAATGAATAGAACAAAACAAGAAAAAAAACCCAAAAGGAGGTGAGAAGAACATGCGAGGACGGCGGAGACGTTACGGAGGACGTGGGACAGAGTCGTGTTGTTCGTTTCTGTGCATGTGTGTAAAACATCTGTCGGAATGTTCATTCAGAAAAAAAAGCGTATGTACTACAAGTGTTTACCTGCTGTATGCTCACTATCAAATATTCTACTTTACGTTAACAAAACGTTCGAACGGGACGTTTTTTTTTTCTTTTTTGTATGAAGACTAGTCTTTTTTTTTAACAAATATTTGTTCAGATAAAGTGCCAAACCTGATATGAGATAAAAAAAAAAAAAACAATTATCAAAAAAAATCATAACGGTTAATGGTAATGTTGGTGATGTTTTTAAATTTGCCTGATTCTTTTCTCTGTGTGTGTGTGTGTGTGTGTGTGTGTGGGGATCATAACCTCTTGAACTGAGTAGCATTTTGTCTCGTCTTTTTTTTTTTTTTTTCGTTTTCCCATTCACGTTTCACGCTTTTTTTATTCCCTCGACTCTTTTTTAAAACATTTTTTCAAAAAGAAATAAAAATAAAACTAAACGGCGAGGACTGCTACCTGCTGCTGTCAAATTCTTCGTAGGCGTTTGTAATTTTATAGCCACTGACAACAGCGAGGGCCGCCTTCAGTGCTGAGCAGAACAGGATGCTGGGGGTTTCACGCTGTTTCATTGTTAATTGTTGCATTTCTTTCTTTCTTTAATTCTTTCTTTCTATAACTCCAGGCTTTCCTACTCTTCCTTTTCCGGCTTTCTCCAGCCTTTCAGAATGATCACTGTGAACATGCGCATTGAAAGGCAATCTCCAGCATTTTTCAGCCTCATCATCGGTTCTGGTTCTGGTTCTGGTTCTGGTTCCGATCTTTTCTCAATTCTTCTCTTTCTTCAGTTTATTTCATCGTTTTAATAATAACTGCCAAAGTTATATTTAAAGAAAAAAAGAGTTGTACAAAAGCAATCCATGACCTGTATTCAGAAAATTATATGCGATCATGCGAAGTCGGTTTGTTTGTTTGTTGGTTTGTTTGTTTGTTTGTTTGTTTGCAATGCCGTGTCTGATAGGTGATGAAGCGATTTTCCAAACTGCAGATCTTTATTTCCGTGAAGTTTTCCCTGTTCTCCGGGTCACACGCGCGTTGTCTCGATCTGTTCATTTTTCCTTTCCGATTTTTCTTTACAGAGGAAAGAATTTAATATTTGGTAATTATGCAACATTCCTATGTATTGCACTGATGGCGAACTGTATGTCATGTAAATATATTTAGTGAGAAATTGTTCTCTCTCGTCTGTTCGTTTTTGTGTTGTTGTTTTTTTGTTTTGTTTTTTACCCACATTGTTGCATGAAATGTAGCATTTATAAACCCCGGGTGTTGATTCGAAGTTATGTGACAGACGACGGCCATTAAAGTGCTCCAACAGAAAAAAAAAACACGTCATCGCATTATATGAGGGTCGAATACATTACTGATGCAGATACAGTTCATTTTGAAGAAACTTGAAACATTTGAAAGCCAAAAATAAAGTTTGGTTTGTATGGGGAGAAGAACTTTGTGAGGAGAAATGTCTACTGAACATGTATGGAAGGAGTCTCCAGAGTCAGTGACTCCACATTCAGGATTAAAATCTTAAAGACAGAGGACAGAGGTGATGGATCGTGTCTGTTCCAGCAGAACAAAATATATTGTGGTTACTAAGCTGTAGATACCTACATCACTACCTGACTTTACTAATGTTCTTGTACATGAATGACCACCAGTCTTTACAAAATCCACTGGAACATCCTTCCAGATGAGTGTATGTTATAAGCGAATGGGATATTTGGCCATATAGTGTGTGTGTATATATATATATATTTGGGTTTAGGATTAAGGGGCGGGGCTTAAGTATGATTCATGTGACCTAGATTTTTTTCTTGCAGCTTATTATTGATCCAGCGTGTCTAATTTATTACTACATTTATGACCCCACTATGATCAATACTGATGATCGTCCCTGTCACGCAATTTTTCAGACTTAAGCGATAAATAATATGAGCCGTACTCAAACTCGTCTTTCAGAGCCGGAGCAGCACTTCCACCAGGTGAGACGCTATTTATACTACAGGAACGAGTGAGGAACGGACAGATCGATACAAAGGAAGTCCTCAGGGACCTTAGAGGCCATTATTTCCACTAATCCTGACCTCTATGCAAGCTGATCTGTTCTCCTCACACACTGCTGGGAAGATGGATTCATCCCCGACCAGACAATCATCACTACAAGTGCACTGTCTGAGCAAAAGTATTTGGACTTCTCCAGCCTTGTGTGGTAGTTGGTCAAGATGGATGCAGTGATGGATGAAGTACATGCCTTTAAATGTACTTAAGTATCTAAATCACTATGATTTGTTATAACTCTAATGTTCCTATTATCATTTTTATCACAAGACTCTTTACTTAATCACCTCAGTTTATGTGTAAAGACTTGAATGTGACTCTCAGCACACTGATCTATTAATAGAATGATATTAATGATTGATTTCTATTATAATCATCATGAACCCAAAACCTTACAAATAATCCCACGTGTTTTATGGTGAGTTCGAGTCTGGAGTTTCTTCATCATTTGTTCCTCTCTAAATGTTCTGCTTGATGTTGAACTGATGCTGAACTGTATGTTGGTGATCAGTAGATGCACCGAGCGCCGATCAGAACACGTGTAAAACAGAGCGTGCGCTCGATCCTGATTGGTGACTCGCTGCGTGTTTCATCAGTTACTTTTTTATCCTCATTAATAAAAAGAAACGACTGATTTTGCAAAATGTAGTTGAGGAAAAAGTAAAATATTTTATTTCTAAAGGTAGTAAAATAAAAGTCTCCCCAAATGGAAATACTTTAGTGAAGTTACTTTTCTTAAAAAAAAACTACTCAAGTACAGTAACTAATAAAAATTTACTTGTTAATGTACACAAACTGATCATAGGACAGAGTCCTCATAAACACTGTCATTGAGTGTGTGTGTGTGTGTGTGTGTGTGTGTGTGTGTGTGTGTGTGTGTGTGTGTGTGTGTGTGTGTGTGTGAGTGAGTTTAATCAGAACCCGGGAGACTGTGAGCATGCGACAGTGTAAAGTCTAGCGAGTGTCATTTGTGGCGGCCATGTTTGTAGTGTCTTCTGGGAGTTTTTCTTTCTCTTCTCTCCCTGTCCCTTCCATGCTGATGTATCCTGTTTTTTTATAGCACTACACCATATAGATTAGTTTCCTGTACCAGCACTGTTTTCTGTGCGATGAGGTTTTAAGCAAGATCTGAATATTTAGCAAGTGACTGTAGACTGGAAGAAGTTCTTTAGATCAAGATGAAAAATGTTACTCTCCGTGGAAAAAAAAAAAACAAAAGCAAAACGTGTACATAATAAATGTTATCAGTGAAATGCTGAAAATCAGAAGACACATCTGAGGAGACAATATCTCACCAACTCCCACACTTGGGGTCTTGCTTGGGGTCGTGGTAGCTCAGTGACCTTCTGATTAGAAGATCATGAGTTCAAATCCCACCATCAAAGACCCTCAACTGCTCAGCTGTAGAAATGCGATCATCAACCTAAACGGTTGATAGGTTTATTATTGGTTCTTGGTTGAAGGAGCGTTCAGTATGAGCTGGAGCTGGCTCTTCTTCCAAACCAACCCAGAAAAGAGTGTAAAAAAAAGAAGACAAAAATCGACCCAGAAACACCAGCAAACGCAGAACCACCAAGCAGAGCCGAGTGTCCTCCTTTACCTCAGCATTTTATTGAACTAATAATAGACCATGAAGAGTGAACTGCTGCTGCTCTCTCCAGATCTCTGACATGAATAACTGACCCAGTATTCTATAGGAATCGCATTCACCATGCCACAAACATCCTGAGAACGAGGGAGAGGGTAAAAGAGCGAGACATAGCAAATAACATGAGATGCAGTTGCCATGGATACAATTCTAAAGGTTTGACCACGGATGAGAACGATTCCACTGTGAGCACATTTGTATCACACAGAGCAGACGTTCTTCATAGGGTTGCGCTTAAAGCACCAGAGAGAATCAGATGTGTCCAATCTCTCAGAATGATAATATACAAGATGCAGAAGTAACACCAGCTTTACCATCTCCTTCATCTTCTTTATTTTCATCTTCGTCATCTCTATAGTCCCCATCTTCTCCATCATTTCCATCATCTCCTTCATCTCCTTCATTTCCATCTTCTTCATCATTTCTATCATCTCCTTTATTTCCATCTATCTATCTATCTATCTATCTATCTATCTATCTATCTATCTATCTATCTATCTATCTATCTATCTATCTATCTGCCTGCCTGCCTGCCTGCCTGCCTGCCTGCCTGCCTGCCTAATAAAGCTGTAAAAATGCAATCTGAAGGAGATTGGAGACTGTAAGGTGTTGACGGGGGGGACAGTGTAGTTAGACAGCATTAGATGGTGGTCTGTAGGATGGTTTTGGAGGTAAAGAAGAAGAGGAGGAGAGTGAGGACTGAAGGAAGAATAAGATAGTGGAAACTGAAGGAGGAAGAGTGTAGTGTGAGGTTCAGGGAAGAGGTCAGACAGAGGTGATGGTTGATTGAGAAACTACTGCAGAAGTGAAAAGCGAGACTGCTAGGAAGGTACTTGATGTAACATCTGAAAATAGAAAGGAAGACAAAGAGACATGGTGGTGGAATGAGGAACTGCAGGAGAGCAGAAGGAGAAAGAGGTTGGCAAAACAGAATTTTGATCGACGGAGTGATGAGAAAAGTAGGCAGGAAAACAAGGAGATGCGGCAGCAGGTAAAGAGGGATGTGGAGAAAGCCAAGGAAAAGGCATATGAGGAGCTGTATCAGAGGTTGAACACTAAGGAAGGAGAAAAGGATTTGTAGTGATTGGCCAGGCAGAGGAACCGAGCTGGAAAAGAAGTGCTGCAAGTTAGAGCAATAAAGGATGGAGATGGAAATGTGTTGACTAGTCCTCACTAGTCAACACATTTCCATCTCCATCCTTTATTGCTGAGAAGATGAAGGGAGTATTTTGAGCAGCTGATGAATGAGGAAAATGAGAGAGAGAGAAGATTGGATGATGTGGAGATGGTGAAGCAGGAAGTAGTAAGGAGGACGTAAGAGCAGCAATTAAGTGGATAAAGAGTGGAAAGTCGATTGGACCAGAACACATACCAGTTTGTGAATGCGAGGGAGGGCAGTGGAGGGGTGCAGTTGCAGGGAGAAGAAGTGGAGAAGGTGGAGGAGTTCAGGTACCTGGGGTCAACAGTGCAGAATAATGGAGAGTGTCTTAGAGAAGTGAAGAAAAGAGTGCAGGCAGGGTGGAGTGGGTGGAGAAGAGTGATAGCAGTAGTGATTTGTGATAGAAGAGTATCTGTGAGAGTGAAAGGGAAAGTTTATAGGACTGTGGTGAGACCTGAGATGTTGTATGGATTAGAGACAGTGGCATTGAGTAGAAGACAGGAGGTGGAGCTGGAGGTAGCAGAGCTGAAGATCTTGAGATGTTCATTGGGAGTGACAACAATGGACAGGATTAGAAATGAGTTTATTAGAGGGACAGCGTATGTAGGACGTTTTGGAGACAAGGTGAGGGAGGTGAGATTGAGATGGTTTGGACATGTGCAGAGGAGGGACATGGGGTATATCAGTAGGAGAATGCTGAGGATGGAGCCACCAGGAAGGAGGAAAAGAGGAAGACCAAGGAGGAGGTTTATGGATGTGGTAAGGGAAGACATGCAGGTAGTTGGTGTAAAAGAGGCAGATGTAGAGGACAGAGGGGGTATGGAGACGAATGAGCCACTGTGGCGCCCCCTAATGGGAGAAGCCGAAAGAAAAAGAATCAGATGAATGAAAGCAAAAAGAAAATACTGAAATGCTCCATCTTTCATCCAGCAAAGGTCTTGAGATCATCAAACCTGTTCTCATCGTAGTCATCACCTGTCATCATCTGTCATATCTGTGCTCGTATCCTGGTTGATGATGTGCCAGTGAAATACTCTGTACATACACAATAAGCTGGAGTACTTCAACCTTGACAACAGCTCGTTACTTCAAAGACCTTTCAGTCAGGCACAAGCTCATAAAAACGAGACACACCCAGGGATGATGGGGTTAAGGATGATGCAAACCCAGTGTAAGACGCCATTGCTGGTGAGGGACAGAGGAGAAAAAGAACGTGTGTGCACATTACAGATGTCTGGGCGTGTCCCTGAGTACATAAATGAACCCAAAGAGATGCGCTATAACCGTTTATATCATGTTCTTGACTCAAGAGTTAAAGGGCATGACTTCCCTCAGGTCTCGTATCTATCTATCTATCTATCTATCTATCTATCTATCCATCTATCCATCTATCCATCTATCTATCTATCTATCTATCTATCTATCTATCTATCTATCTGGAAATCCTACCCTATTATAAAACAACATATACACCAAAAGTTTATGGACACAAGCGTTGCTATGTGCTTCTTTTTGAACATTTCATTACACGTTTAGTTCCCAAATGCACATACAATAAGTTCAATTCTTCTGGGCAGATGTTCACTGGATAGGTGGTGATTCATTCAGCCACAAGGGTGTTAGTATGGTCAGGTAGTGATGTAGGTGAGGTGAGGAGGCCTGAGGTGCAGTCAGCGTTCCCATCCCAAAGGTGTGCAGTAGCTCTATAGCAGGAGATCTTCCAGGCCAACTCATGGAAAGCAGATCTTTATGGAACAGGTTTGGGGCTGTTACTTCAAGTGAAGGGAAAGTTTCATTCTACAAACACGAAATGTACAATTGTGTGCACATTACTAATGATAACATTACGATACCCAGGAGTGCAGATATGTTTTCTCAATTTGAAGACCATGAATTCGAGAAGCTTCATGAGGAGGATAGATATATTCCCAATGGGAATTCTGAACATAAAGAATATTACACACTGCACGTACATACGTGTAGCACCATGCAGTGTTTTACTTTGGAACAAAGAAACATTTGAATTATCTTCATAATTCCAGAGTCAGTGTCTGGGAATTGAGTCATGGTCATGTGACCTACTAAAGCCCACGCTTGCATGGCCGGTGCCAAAGGTCACATTACCCATTTCTACATCACAGTAACATCCACGTGTGTGTGATTTCCACACGACTCGTCTTCTGAAAATTAACCAGTCAGGAACAGTGATCAGTTCATAGTCCTGAGGATCCTGATGTTATGCTCCTCAGTAGTAAGCCTAATAGTAGCTGTTGCTTCAACTCAAATAACCCCCCCTACACACGAACACACAAACACACACACGCACACACACACACACACACACACACACACACACACACACACACACACACACACACGTACAAGCTGATGAATCGGTTCTGGAGGAATGGATAAGAAGGTGACACAAGAAAGACATTATCATCTCAGTGACATCCATCAGCAGCATCGTTCATCAGCAGAGGATCTTTTAAGGATGACAGAAGCCTATCGTTTACTTGCCAAACACACACACACACACACACACACACACACACTGAGAACTTCTTCTATACAACCTTTACACTTCAACAAGAATGCAACGACCCATGTAAATAAATATATTTGCATGTGTGTGTGTGTGTGTGTGTGTGTGTGTGTGACATATTTATATATGTGCACTGAATAATGCACAGCAGGGAAAGAGACCCTCTGGATGGATGAGATGGAAGAGAAACCTTTTGGCATGAAACACAGTGGAAGCGGAATCAGCAGCTCCAGAAGTTTTGGCACCCTTCCTGACAACAAGCAGAACTAAAACTAAATTCAGCAGGTGATATTGGAGGAATGTGATTTCCTTTTAATTATAATAAGGTGTTTTTAAGTAGGACATGTTTTCCTGCACTGATTATCAGCCTCTATGGTAAAAAATAACAGCTGTTTTCATTTCTGAATATGGTGACGACCACTTCATTTATGTCATATGTTTGTATCTTCTCAAAAGATCTGTTACGTTACGGGTTGAAGGACACAATTGGGTTCCCTGGAATTCTAAAAGGAACCAAGTGAGCATTGCTTATTGCTCAACCAAACACTTATATTCCAACAATGTTCTTAAGTCTAGCAAGCAGTATAGTAGGTCAAGCAAAACAAGTAAAAAGACAAAACCCTGATCAGAGGCCACATTACCACCAACACCCTGAACCACCCCCAACTTCACCAACAACAACCCAAACCACCCCCAACTTCACCACCAACACCCCAAACCACCCCAACTTCACCACTAATAACCCAAACCACACCCAACTTTACCACCAACACCCCAAACCACCCCAACTTCACCATCAACACCCCAAACCACCCCAACTTCACCACTAATACCCCAAACCACCCCAACTTCACCACTAATAACCCAAACCACACCCAACTTTACCACCAACACCCCAAACCACCCCAACTTCACCATCAACACCCCAAACCACCCCAACTTCACCACTAATACCCCAAACCACACCCAACTTTACCACCAACACCCCAAACCACCCCTAACTTCACCATCAACACCCCAAACCACCCCAACTTCACCACTAATACCCCAAACCACCCCAGCTTCACCACCAACACCCCAAACCATCCCCAACCTCACCACCAACACCCCAAACCACCCCTAACTTCACCACCAACACCCCAAACCACCCCAACTTCACCACCAACACCCCAAACCACCCCAACTTCACCACTAATACCCCAAACCACCCCAGCTTCACCACCAACACCCCAAACCACCCCAACTTCACCACCAACACCCCAAACCACCCCAACTTCACCGACAACACCTCAAACAACACCCAACTTCACCACCAACACCCCAACTCCACCCCCAACTTCACCATCAACACCCCAAACCATCCCCAACTTCAGCACCAACACCCCAAACCACCCCAACTTCACCATCAACACCCCAAACCACCCCAACTTCACCGACATACCTCAAACAACACCCAACTTCACCACTAATATCACCAACCACACCCAACTTAACCACCAACACCACAAACCACACCCAGCTTCACCACCAACACCACAAACCACACCCAACATTACCACCAACACCTCAAACCATACCCAACTTCACCACCAACACCACAAACCACACCCAACATTACCACCCAAAGCCTCAAACCACACCCAACTTCACCACCAACACCCCAAACCACACCCAACTTCACCACCAACACCACGAACCACACCCAACTTTACCACCAACACCACAAACCACACCCAACTTCACCAACCACACCCCAAACCACACCCAACTTCACACCCTCATGATGCAGCAAAATTATGGCAAAGAAGAAGAAAAAGTACAAATGATATTTCACCACATACACACCACAGTTCTTTCAGATGTAAATTCTGATTGGTCAGAAGATCTTGATTAGCGTCGAAAAACATTTGATTGGACAGATGCAAATCATTTACACGTGCATTTGTTCTCGTGTCTTTTTATTTCCTTCCAGCACATTTGGAGCGACCTGTACAATCCAAAGTACGTTTACATGAAACAGATTTTGCTTTTAACTTCTAGTAATAAAAAGAAGAAGTAGAAGAAGGACCACTTCTTTTTACAGCAAACGCTTGACATTAATGATTCTCATTCATCACACCTCTCATCTCTTTTTCTCTTTTTTCTCTCTCTGTCTGTCCCTTCTCTCTCTTGACCTGTATACAGTATATTCATTATCCTGCAGGACCATGCATGAGAAGGTGGAGTGGGATTGCACTCATACACTCCAAGCAAGAAAGTGTGAGGGAGTGAAAGAAGAAGAAATCTGAAGATGGAGGAGGAAAGATATTAAAAGAGAGATGGAGTTGGGGGAGGGGTTTGATAGAGGTCAGAACCTCAATACTTTAGTTAGTAGATGTTTTTCCCCTCATGGTTTGAGTGTGTATCTCATCACCCTTTACTGCAGTGTGATATATTAATATCTAACCTATAGCATTTGTTCTGCTATTTTTATGCAGGCATTATTTTAAAGGCACATAAAGTTCTACATAAATCAGGGAGAAAAAAACCCTGTTCATGTCAGGAATCGATAAAGTGTATTTTGTAGAGAAAAACAAGAGATTTTAAAGAATGTTGTGTGTTTTTGCTTTAATCAGGTGTATATTTTAACCTTCAGGACGACTGCTTCAACTTCACGCATAAGTTTAAAACATGGTTTGTTCTCCAGTGGGGAAAAAAACAACACCTTTTAAATCTGTCTGTGTCCATCACATCTCCAGATGGCTCCTTTGAAAAGGGAGAAAAAACTTGAAAGGGAAGTATGAACAGATGAACAAGTCCACAGAAAGAACAAATGGTAGAATTAATAAGGGTAAAATAGGTGGATGGATGAATGGATGGATGGATGGATGGATGGATGAAAGGATGGATGGATGGATGGATGGATTCATTGATGGATTCATTGATGGATTCATTGATGGGTGGATGGATATATATTTTGACTTGTTCATCTATTCATGAATAAGTAAATGGCTGGATTGATGTACAGATGGATGGATGGATGGATGTATGTATGGATGTATGTATGTATGTATGGATGGATGGATGGATGGATGGATGGATGGATGGATGGATGGAGGATAAGATGTATGGATGGATGGATGTGTGGATGTATGAATGAATGTATAAATGGATGGATGGATGGATGGATGGATGGATGGATGGATGGATGGATGGATGGATGGATGGATGATAAGATTTATGGATGGATGGATGGAGGATAAGATGGATGTATGGATAGGTGGATGTATGAATGAATGTATAAATGAATGAATAAATGAATGAATAAATGGATGGATAGATGGATGGATGGATGGATGGATGGATGGATGGATGGATGGATGGATGGATGGATGGATGGATGGATGGATGGATAATATATGTCTGGGTGAATATATTGGATGTTGTTAAGGCTTAATGCTGTTTTGTGTATTGCAATCTAATGTATAAGCACTTCTGTAAACCTGGATGTGACTTTAATACAGTGTGTGAAAGTTTTGGTAACGTGGAGTTAAAACATTATGCAACGTTGCATAACTGCAGCAGATCATGAAACACAGATCTTGTGTTTGTGTCAGACACGTATCTCCACCTGAGCTTTCTGCAGATCCCTCAGCAAACAGTGTACAGTTTAATAAATAGTTCAGTCTTTTTCATCTCTCATGTCAGTGGCAGACAGTCAGAGTGTTCACAGCTCTGGGGGCAAAGAAGATATTAAAAAGATAAACAATAATAATTATTAAAAAAAGGCTTGATTTATTAAAGATCAAAACAGGAGCAAGATGATGATCAGAACCCACAGGACTACAAAGACCAAACATACTCAACCACACCTCCAACCACATACTCAATACACCCAAACACACCTAAGTTTGGAAACTACACCACGATCACACACTCATCTACACTGTCACGAGGCTACGTTTCACATAATTGTGTGGCCTTGTTTTCTCTGACAAAAAATTATTTAAATATCAAAGAACAGAAATAGAGTGAATACAAATAAAACAATCTCACATCTTTAATCACATTGAATACTTCAGGATTTATCATGTAACCATAAAATCCAAATGACCAATAAACTGATGACATAACACACCTGTTAGTCTCGGTTCTTTTATTCAAAATCTAAACTAAATGCCTTGATGTAGCTCGCGACCCTCATGTAGAGAGTTATCACTTTTCACACAGCAGCATTTTCTATTCAAATCTGACCTCTGTACTTCAATAAAGTTCTGTAACGTTCTCTTTACATTCAGCTCACTGCGACTTGTTGGGTCTCTTATTGTTCAAAGCTCCTCCCCATGGAGATCTGCTGAGAGGGTTGTGATATATTCTGAAGTTACATTTGAAAGGTTAGACACCTGCGGTGAGCATGTGTAGCGTTCCCAGCTGAAGTGATGAAAAGAGTTACTTCAGAGCATTGTTCTTAACAGATCGGCTTTCTACCAGTTTTTGACCTTATAAGGATTTCAATTAAAATTGAAAAAAGACTACTTAACCTTTGATGCACTGGCTTTTATTTTTTCTGAAATGTCTTCCCTGTGAAAGTGCAATAAAGGGTCTTATGTCATCTTCTTGAAAATCTTTCTGCATTATTCAAGTTCCTTCATTCCTTCATGTCTGGAACAACCTCAGTTTGCTAAATGCAGTTTTCGGTAATTGGCTCTCGGTCACAACCCATATATTAATTAGAATAAAGGTTGCATGTTTATCATATCTTTCTAAAGTCTTTTAGGTGAAACTCTGGATTCTGATTAATGTGAACAGTTCTGCTACACTGGTTTAGGTCTACAATTGCCATTAACAGTTTTTGCACTCAACTGTCGATAATTGAATCAATTTAGTGAATAACTTCATCAATGACAGAATTATAATAAATAAATATTCAGTGTTTAAAGTTATCTCTTTAGTTGGAGACCATTCTGTGCTGAGGATGGTTCCACATCAACAACCTAAAGATCCATGAAGTTACTGAGTAACTCAAGAACTTTAGGCTGTAATTAATATCAACAGTCTGCTACAATGGTTCAGGACCACAGTTTGCATGAACAGCGCCTATCAAATGAACACTGTAATGAATGGACATTTGGTGTTGAAGATGAGCAGAGGTTCCCTTTTGAGTCTGGTTCCTCTCAAAGTTTCTTTCTCCTTATGCCATCACAATCTCAGGGAGTTTTTCCTTTGCCACAGTCACCACTGTCTAAATGTACAATTATAATGAAGAAACTTGTACATTATTTTATTACTGCTTTCTGTGTAAAGCTGCTTTGAGACAATGTCTATTGTTAAAAATGGTCTACAAATAAGCGAGTGTTTCCCTCACCACTGTCACTTTCTCATTAGGAGATTACATATAGGAACAAATTGTTGCAACGTCCATTGTTGAACTCAAAATTGAATTCAAATTGAAATGTTGATTTAATCTCCTGTAACATTATGCAAATTATGCATTATGCATATGCAAATCTCAGGTTTACATAAAACCAATGTGTTCAATAATAAGCAAAAACTTTACTGTTTCTAGAGCAACAGCTCATTCATATGTACAACAGACTTCATAAACAGAAGCTATATAAAAGGATAGAACCGTGTAATTGTTTTTAAGGAGATGATTCATGGAAGGATTGATGGAAGGAGTCTCCAGTGTCAGAGGTTCTGTAACAGTGAGAGATAAAGCTCTCAGATTTCTGAAATCTTCAGGACAAAAAGGATTCTGCTTCTTTGTGGTTTCGCAGTAATGTGATTTTTTAGCTTTAAGAAAAAGTAGAAAGTTTGGATGTTTGTAGCTACTAAAATGTGAGTGAGGACAAGAGTTAACTAATTTCACAAATATCTAACAGCAAAATAAAGACATTATTGTAAATAACCGACATTAATTAGATCACCATCTGACCCCACAAGGCTTGACCGGACTACTAATTGTTGTCTTTCACAATCCATCACTCCCATCCCTCACCACTCCAGCGGTAATGTGAGAGTCGCTCGGATGTTAAAGTTAAGAGCTGATTAGAGAACTCACATGGTGTTTTTCAGGATCAGGAATATTACATGTAGAACCTCTAGAACCTGAGGAACCTGTAGAATGTATTACATTAGAAACCTCAATTTAGATTTAAATTTATGTAAGATGAGACGTTTGTGTGTGTGTGTGTGTGTGTGTGTGTGTGTGTGTGTGTGTGTGTGTGTGTGTGTGGCTTCGTTGTGCTAATTAAGATACTGTATAATAATCCGCAGTGACACTGACCATTAGGGGAGGAAGTGTGTGAGTCAGACGCTTGTGATGTGGATCATCATCTCACATTGTGTGTGTGTGTGTGTGTGTGTGTGTGTGTGTGTGTGTGTGTGTAGAGGAGGTCTTGAACAGCTCACTAAACCAAAACAATTTCCTGCAGAGTACTAAATAGGATTTGGGAGAAAGAAGGGTTAGAAAGAGAAAGCCAAAAAAAAAGAGAACTTAAATAAATAAATAAATAAATAAATAAATAAATAAATAAATAAATAAAACAGATGTCCTCTTGTTCAACTTAAAAAAACTATAAGAACAAAAATGCTTTACTCTGGTTGTGTCCCAAACCACACACTCTACTCCCAGTATCTGGCATGTACAGTGTATACCATTACTGGTTTATGATGGACATGTCCCCAACCACACACACTCTAGTCCTAATATCAGCCATGTATATACATTGGTGGTTAATTGTGGACATGTCCCGGACCACACATCCTGGTCACTATGTATTATTTACATCACATAAACACAGTCCACAGTGGACACGTCCCAAACTAAATGCCCTCGTCTCTATATCAGACACATACCTACCATCCTTTGTAAATTTGGGAAGTGTTTCAATTTACACACCTTGTTCCCAATATAGGCCAATGCACACTCCCTAATCACTATATACAGGACAAGTGTCCCAAACAGTCCTTGTTCACAATTTAGGCCATTATATAACATATTATTTTGGTTCCTTCTCAAAACACACAATAGTCACTATATCGGCCCTGTCCCAAACCAATATATAACAGTTACATAAACACCATCCTCTGGCCATACAAAATACCAGTCGATATTTAGACCACAGAGGTACCTTCAGACTTAAACACTTTTAAAAATATACATCAGACTCCATCCATTGGGTGGAGCTCGTGTAAATTGGAGGCGTGTCTCAGGTATGCACAAATCTCACCTTTTAGTGATCGGAGCCCAAGTTCAAAAGTTTTTTCCGACTTGAAAAAGAAAAAGAAAGTAAAAATATGTGCAGTAAACAAAGTTTTCTGACAAACAAGAAGTCAGAAAAAGCAGTAATAGGTGAACTATTCAAATACCTCTTACACCTTCTCAATCCTGCTGCTTGCATCAGAAAAACTCTTTGTTTCTCACAAAAACTTTGTGAACCAGAGATGAGATCTTTCTGCTTCTCTCGACATTTAATGTACAGTGCTGTGAACAAGTGTTCCACCCCTCCTCTTTGATGAGATCTTTAACCAACCTGTAATAATGCAGGACCAAATCCTGTCTTTCTTAACTTTTCTAAATTGAATTTAAAAAAGGAAGAAAAAATCATGAGAATACAGAAAGTGGGTCCAAATGTGACACATTCCGTGTTTAAAAAATCATTTAGCTTTTGTTAAATCTAAAAAAAAAACATTACACCTTCTCTGCTGGTTCAAGGTGTTCTCCTGGATCCAATTATTCTCTGGAACCTTATAATAAGAAACAAGGTGTCGCCGTCACCTGGTGAACTGCAACCGCACACGTATCTCCTGCACAAAGTTCAAATTCAGCAATAAAAAGTCTGCAATTCTTTTGGCTAAAAGTATTGAAATACCCGACTTCTCCAGCTCTATGTGGTTGCATTATATGCGAGGTGATATTAAACAGTTTAGTAACACGTCAACAGATGGCAGCACAAAGCTGCACGCACAATCACAGGAAGCACCGAACTTCAAAAGTCAGTGTGCCAAAAGACATCGTCCAGTATACATCAGGAACTGGTGTGATTCTGTGATGCCATTCACATGTGAAACAACATGATCTCACTTCCGCACCCACCCGACTCACCAGATTCGGCTCCTGCGGACTCCACCCTCTTCCTGAAGATGAAGATCCAGGATCAAAGGTCGTGGTTTTGACACCATTGCGGAGATCCAGCACGAATCACAGAAAGCATTAGACACACTTCGAAAAGAAGACTTCCAGGACATGTTTGAGAAGAACACTGGGGGCGCTGTATTGCTGTGCAAGAGGACAGTTTTGAAGGAGAAAGTGTGGAAATGTAGATAAATAAAGTTCTTTCTTGTAAACAAAGCGAGTCTCGATAACAACTAGTATACATCATCGCACGAAATTTTCACTTTGGGATGTTTGTAGCTGCTATAACGCAAGTGACAACAGGAAAATCACTTGTTTCACAAAAAATGTACAGCTTAAAAAGACATTATTTAAGTAATAGTAAAAGTATTTTATATAAAAAATAAATCTACTTGTTTAACTTCCCATAAAAAAGTGTATTATGGACATGTGAATGTCTGCACTTTATCACTTAGGAATATATTATATGGGGTTCTTCCCCAAAATGTTCCTACACAAACTTGGAGACACACAATTGTACAGAACATCACTGGATGCTGCAGCATGAAATTTTCTCTTCAGTTGAATTACGGGACCCAAACCTGTTCCAACAGGACAATGCTTATGACAAACCTGAAGCTCCATAAAGATCTGCTTTGCATGGGTTGAATATGTAGAAGATCTCCTGCTATAGATCTCCATCCCTATTAAATTAATGAATGTAAACATCGACTGCACCCCAGGCCTCCTCACCTCACCTACCTGACTTTACTATTACCTTTGTATCTGAATGAATCTCCACAAATATCCACAAAATCTAGTGGAACATCTTCCCAGAAGAGTGGAGCTTATAACAGTAAATGAGGACCAAATGTGGAATGGGATGATAAAAAAAAATGAATAAATACCCATCTAATGGTCATAGCATACTGTATGTTTGGGGAAAGAGTCTTCTAATGTATGAAAGTGGAGATGGGAGCTCAGTGGTTGAATTGTTGGACTTCTGATCAGAAGGTTGTGAAGTCAAATCCCTGCACCATAAAGCTACCACTGCTGAGCTCTTGGCCATTTATCTGTTTGGTGTTTCCTCTCAGTTGTCCACCAAAATGTGACTTCAGGAATCTTCTAAGACTGTCGCATGTCAACGTGTATGACATGGCAAAAACATCTGTGATAGTGTGTGTTCTTCATTTCAGAACATACCATAAAGATCTTCTAACGTTTAAAGGACATGAATATCATTAAAAATAATCTCTCATGCCATCAAACACAGAGTGGATTGAGGTCATAAAGAGGTTTTTCTGACCATTAACATCACAGCTGTTACATTTCTAACCTTCTCTTTCTCTTTTTCTAGATCTAAATCAGAAATGTCTCACACTAAAAGACATATGTCCACAAGATGAACTCTTGGAGATTGTCCAGGAGCTTCTTAAAAAAAACTCAAGTCATGTTCTTCTACCATGTTGTAATGGATGGGAAAGTTTTGACTGTCTATAAAATCAGCCATCGAATACATAAGCAGGTCACATGATCACCAAATCATCACCAAACAATTCCATCACCATGTGACATTTTGTATAAAGCCACAGAACCAGAAGGCATCTGTGGACGGATAAGTGAGCAGATTTTTTTTCCTCATCTCTTTCTTGCAATCTTTCCTTCCACCTGCCTGCATTCATTATCCTCCTCCATGACCATCTGCCTGAGAAGGTGGAGTGTGAAGACGTTCTGGCACACAGACATCGGAATATGAGAGCCAGAGAGAAAGTGCTGGAGAGATGCAGGAAGAGATGAGGAGAAAAAAAAAACAAGTCTAAATCACGATTTAATGAATGTTCATTGTTTAGTCCTTCAAGATCTTACTTTCTCCCATGCTTCGGATCTGTTCCGGATTTTGTTGCTCACATTGGTGAAGGGATTCATATAGACAGTAATCCACATACTGTATTCCTGATAAGCGTTTTTCTCCAACTGACACTCCTTCATGTCAAGCTTTGTTTTGTGTATTTAGTGTATATTCTTTGAAGAACATCTGATACACGCTAATCCTGAGATCCTAGTGATCTTTAAAACCTCTGCCCTCCAGATCTGCCTAATCTATCCTGATGCTTATCTTCTGAATAGAGAGCTCATCTCCCTCTCAGATCTCCATCATGGATATAAACATCATCATTCCTAATAAGCTCCACTCTTCTGAGAAGATGTTCCACTAGATTTTGTGGAGGTTTGTGGAGATTCAATCAAACACAAAGGTGTTAGAAAAAATCTGGTACTGATGTAGGTGAGGTAAGGAGGCCTGGGGTGTAGTCAGCATTCACATTCATCATGTTCAATATGGTTGGAGCTCTGTTGCAGGAGATCAACATCTTCCAACTCATGGAAAACAGATCTTCATGGAGCTGGCTTCAGGGGCATTGTAATGCTGGAACAGGTTTGGGTCTGGTAGTTCTAGTGAAGAATGATTTAATGTTCCAGCCTCCAAAGACGTGGCGTGGATAAAGAGAGTATTTGACTCCAACGCTGAGGCAGAAACTGTTACTGGAAAATTACAGTTAACTTTACACTGATCTGATCTGCTCCTGTGATAGAAATCCTCCAGACTGCTCTGAGCTCAGCCTGGTAACAATACACAACCTCTCTCTATCTCTCTCTCCTCCACCCCCTCTCTCCTCCCTCCCCCTCTCTCTCTCTCTCTCTCTCCCTCTCTCTCTCTCTCTCTCTCTCTCTCCCTCTCTCTCCCTCTCTCTCTCTCTCTCTCTCTCTCTCTCTCTCTTTCTCTCTCTCCTCCCTCCTTATTCATAGCCTGTCTGCCTATTGTAATCGGTCTTATTGTCTGTCTGTCTATCTGTCTGTTTGTCTCTGTCTCCATCTTATTCACCATCTGTCTGTCTGTCTCTATTTTATTTATCGTCTGTCTGTATGTCCATCTGTCTGTCTGAGTCACTGTCTAAATGTATGTCTATCTGTCCAAATCAATCTTTTTGTCTGTCTGTCTGTCTGTCTGTCTGTCTGTCTGTCTGTCTGTCTGTCTCTCTCTCACCCCTGATGGTAAGGGTTGTGTTGTTGCAGGATAAAACATTGCTGTTAGTTTCCGTGTCTTGCTGATGCACAGCAAAAAGCACCAACTTCAACAGCAGAACTTTCTAAATGTCTTCCTGGACTGTTAAATGTAGAATCTATAGTGTGTGTGTGTGGAGTGTATGGAGTGTGTGTGCAGTGTGCTGATTGTATAGAGTGTGTGTGGAGTGTATGCATTGTGTATGTAGTGTGCTGAGTGTATGGAGTATGTGTGAGTGTGTTTGGAGTGTGTGGAGTGTGTATGGAGGTGTGTGTGTGCAGTGTGCTGAGTGTATAGAGTGTGTGTGCAGTGTGCTGAGTGTATGGAGTGTGTATGGAGTGTGTGTGCAGTGTGCTGAGTGTATAGAGTGTGTGCAGTGTGCTGAGTGTATGGAGTGTGTATGGAGTGTGTGTGTGCAGTGTGCTGAGTGTATAGAGTGTGTGTGCAGTGTGCTGGGTGTATGGAGTGTGTGTACAGTGTGCTGAGTGTATGGAGTGTGTATAGAGTGTGTGTGAAGTGAGCAGAGTGTATGGAGTGTGTATGGAGTGTGTGCAATGTGCTGAGTGTATGAAGTGTGTATAGAGTGTGTGTGCAGTGAGCTAAGTGTATGGAGTGTGTATGGAGTGTGTGTGCAGTGTGCTAAGTGTATGGAGTGTGTATAGAGTGTGTGTGCAGTGAGCTGAGTGTATGGAGGTGTATGGAGTGTGTATGGAGTGTGTATGGAGTGTGTATGGAGTGTGCAGTGAGCTGAGTGTATGGAGTGTGTATGGAGTGTGTGCAGTGAGCTGAGTGTATGGAGTGTGTATGGAGTGTGTATGGGTGTGTGTGCAGTGTGCTGAGTGTATGGAGGTGTATGGAGTGTGTGGAGTGTGTATGGAGAGTGTATGGAGTGTGTGCAGTGAGCTGAGTGTACGGAGTGTGTATAGAGTGTGTGTGCAGTGAGCTGAGTGTATGAAGTGTGTATGGAGTATGTATAGAGTGTGTGTGTGCAGTGAGCTGAGTGTATGGAGTGTGTATGGAGTGTGTATGGAGTGTGTGCAGTGTGCTGAGTGTATGGAGTGTGTATGGAGGTGTGTGCAGTGTGCTGAGTGTATGGAGTGTGTATGGAGTGTGTATGGAGTGTGTGTGCAGTGTGCTGAGTGTATGGAGTGTGTATGGAGTGTGTATGGAGTGTGTGTGCAGTGAGCTGAGTGTATGGAGTGTGTGTCTCTCTTTTTATCCAGCTGTTAATGATTCTTTGTCACTCCACTTGTGCTCTCTTTATCAGTCTGTCTGTAAAAAATTATTTCTGTCTTTCTGTTTGTCCAACCCGTCTCTCAAAATTGTGTATGTTTATATTGTATATAAATGTTCTTGTTTATGAATAAAAACACTTAAATCACAGTGGTATAAAAGGAACAAAAGGCTTCAGACATCAGTATTCTGTACCGATGACGTGTGTGTGTGTGTGTGTGTGTGTGTGTGTGTGTGTGTGTGTGTGTGTGTGTGTGTGTGTGTGTGAAATATAGGTTTAGTTTATCAGTGTGTAGATTGTGTTCATTGATTAACTCATTAATAACTTGAAATCAGCATATGGATTATCAAGAGTTTTGTAAACATCTCCACCACTTACTGAGGGTTAGAGGTGAGAAATTCGTCTGGACTCCTACCCCAGACAGATCACCGTCTCCCCGACTCAATACCTCGAGGCCCTGAATCACAACCACATTTAAATATTAATATCAGATCCAACCTGGAGCGTAATTATTTACAGTAACATGAACACAAAGGGCGTTTGTTTGAAGCTGATATTTTGATGTCAGAGCAGGTCAATAAACAGGATCAGAGTTACACTGAAGGACACGTCTCTGTTGACCTGAGAGAACATGGACATGTTTAGGACAGTGTACTTGTTATACAGTAACAATGAGTGATGTAGTGAAGGTTCAGCACATCCATTATGTATTATTCCTACAGAAACATACCTCATCATCATCAACTACATCATCATCATCATTATCATCATCATCATCACCACCATCATCATCACCATCACCACCATCACCACCTTCATCACCACCATCATTATCACCAATATTATCATCACCACCATCATCATCACCATCACCATCATCACCATCACCACCACCATCATCACCATCACCACCATCATCACCATCATCATCACCACCATCATCATCACCATCACCACCATCACCATCATCATCACCACCATCATTATCACCACCATCATCATCACCACCATCATTATCACCACCATCATTATCACCACCATCATCATCACCACCATCATCATCACCATCACCATCATCACCATCACCATCATCACCATCACCACCATCATCACCATCACATCTCCATCACCATCATCACATAATTATCATCATCATCAACATCAACATCATGTCTCTGTCTCTCCCATTTTTCCGTGCCATTTTTATCTGTCTGTTCACACACACACACACACACACACACACACACACACACACACACACACACACACACACACACACACACAATTTAAACAATCTTTAAAACTAATATCTGTTTTCTACCCACTCTTGTTTATATACACACACACACACACACACACACACACACACACACACACACACACACACCAGGGACTCATACAATCACATGCATACAGACTCATAAACAGGCCCACAAACCAAACAAATAACTGTTGTCTGCAATAATCTTATTTACACACACACACACACACACACACACACACACACACACACACACACACACACACTCAAACAAATAAATGTGTGTAAGCAAGATTACTGCAGAAAAGGCATGCGCATACTCATTTACACACACACACAAGCTCCTGTTTTCTAAAGAATCATATTAAGACCATGAAATGAACTCTTTATATACAAAACACTTACACACACACACACACACACACACACACACACACACACACACACACACACACACACACACACACACTCTCTCTCTCTCTCTCTAAGATACTCAAATAAAACACATCCATCAAGCTTCACACTTGAAGTAATTCATTGTGAGTTTACACTATAAACACACACACAGTTCAGTTCTGGCGTCTGATTGGATGTTATGTCCTTCATCTCCTACATCTCCCGAGTGAGACAGATGGTGGAGACGCTCTTCTACAGTGGGCTTTAAATTACAAAAGGAGAATCTGAACTGAGGAACCAGCGACGGTGTGAAGTACGACAGGAAGCTGTACGTGGTACAGAGGATGTTCTCATTTCCTGTCCAAGTTTATATAAAGCATTGGCAGAACCGATCTGTGATTGGACTGAGACAGCAATTATGAAGACTGAGGACTGTTCAGATAAACAGGGTACACAATATGGACAAAACCCCACTCTTCTTCTGTTCCTCTAGATTTTGTAGAGATTCATTCAGCCATGAGGTTGTTATTAAAGTCAGGTAGTGATGTAGGTGAGAAGGTGAGGAGGCCTGGAGTGCAGTCAGCGTTCACATTCATCTCAAAGGTGTTCAATAGCTCCATAGCTGGAGATCTTCCACATCTTCCATCCCATAAAAAGTATATCTTTCCTGCCATTGTCAGAAAAGTGATCATCATCACCAGCATCATCACAATCATCATCACCATTATTATCATCCCATCATCACCATCATCACCATCACTATACCCATCATCACCAATATCGCCATCATCATTGTCAGAAAAGTGATCAAGTGATTAATAAAGACACAGAAGAGTTGAGCACCTGAATCAGGATAATCAACCAATAAGATATTATAGATTTGGGAGTGAGTTCCAAAAAAATTACAAAAGAGATGAGTTTTCCATGGTGATAAACGTGGCAAAGACCAAGAGATGAATTCATACAGATGTTGGGGAGATGTGCAGAAAAAATTAGAAAGTTTGTTAAAAAAATAAAAAAGTTCTGAATGTCCAGATAAAAATAAAATAAAAAAAAATGCAGCAGAAAAAAATTATTTAAAACCAGCAGAAAATCAGAAAGTCAAAAAAAAACAAAAAACCAGATCTAAAAAGCAGAAAAAAACTGAAAATCCAGCAAAAGAAAATGTGAAATTCCAGCAGAAAAAAAACATTTGACTTCAGCAGAAAATCTGAAAGTGAAACAGAAAAAAAAATCAGAAAATCTAGCAGAAGAAAATGTAAATCCAGCGAAAAAAAAACAAACAAAAAAAAATTCAAGCAGAAAAAAAAGTCTAGCAGAAAGACAATCAGAAAATCCAGTAGAATAAAGAAACACAAAATGTCTCATGAAAAATATAAAATGTCCAGCAAATAAAAAAAAAAGGTACAGGCAGTCAGGAGTGAAAAATAAATGAATAAACTTTAGGGCAAAAAAAAAAAAAACACCATAAATATCAGCAGAAATAAAAGCTAAATATCCAGTTAAAAAATGTTGAAACTATCAAAAAAGTAAAATATATAAAAAATAAAACAGCAATATAAAATACAGAAGCATTCTTGTTTTACTTTTTTTACAGACTCTGGAGCAGGTTTCTCATTAACATGCTCTGATTGTTGTGATTATTGTGGATTGTGGAGAGGAAATATTATTGTGACACTATTAAGTTATTGGTGTGGGATTTATTTCTCTGCAGGAGCTGCCATTACTAAAATGAATAATAACTATAATTAAATGATGATGACTTTTAAAAGGTCGGCCTCGAGGGGAAGATGAGCCTCATCTCACAATGTGTTGTATTCTTAAAACACAGAGCAATCAGTGTACGTGTGTGTGTGTGTGTGTGTGTGTGTGTGTGTGTGCAGATTCGATTGATTTAGCAGTTAGAAAAGACTGATCATGTAACAGGATGCCATATAAACCTACACTTTACTCAGCAACGGCGTTGAAGGAACGTTAGGCTTTTGTGCTCTGAGCAGTAAAACTCGATGGATGATCTACACGCTGGTTTTTACGCATCATTTCTGCACTTTTATGGGCGAAGCGTGTGCTGAACAGGCTCTCAGGTCATTAATTGGTAGCTATAAACATGTTCACAAGTCTCCTCCATTGAAAAAAAAAGATCTCTTGTTGCCTGGAGCACAGCGGTTTGATCTGTGGTCGGAGGGAGAGAGCGAATGTGAAGGATAATTGACAGGAAACAAACATACATTTTATTCAAACAGGTTAGAAAAATCAAACAATAAGGTGACCGTGGCGGAGACAAAACCCAAACAAATGCTCATGCGGTGAAGACAAAACAAAATAAGACGAGAACTGGGCTGTTTATGGTGAGAAACATGTTACTGAAAGACTGTCTGAAGAAGTTCATGGAGGTGTTGGGCAGAAATGTAGTAAAAAACAAAACAAAACAAAGAAATGCAGAAAGTCTGCTGACTCGTTTTTATGCAGCATTTCTACTCTTTTATAGATGAAGTGTGTGTTGAACAGGTCATTATTTGGTACCTATAGTTATGATTTTACTGTCCTGATAAAGAAACTATATAAATATATATAGGTTATTGAGTGGAATTTGTGGATTTGATCAGGTGGTTTTGATTAAATTGATTGAGCAGGTGTATTGATTGGTTTGTGTTGCTTGTTGATTGTTGATCGATTGCTGGTGGCAGGTTTTGTTATTCTGGTTTTACTGCTTTACTGTTGGTTGCCGTCACACCCAATATAAGTAAGGGTTCAACATTATACACTAATTGGGGCACTGACCACATCACTGACCACATCTTAGCTCTTCTTAGCTTCACCTCTGGGGAATGTAAACTATAAGGGTTGAGTAATGAATCTCTTACAAGGACAGGTTGTTTATCTGAAGTGTACAAGAAGTGTACTTGCACCTAGACACCTAATAGAACACACACAATCACACACATTTTTATTTGAACTGAAAGTGTGTGTGTGTGTGTGTGTGTGTGTGTGTGTGTGTGTGTGTGTGTGTGTGTGTGTGTCCTTGGCGGTTAGTCCTGTATGGCTGTGTGTAATATAAGTTCATCTTCTGACAGCTGGCATCCTTATAAAGGCCAAGTAACACGTCCACAACACAATGATACAGCAAGCAATTTCCCTTGAGGTCGGGTAAGAGGGTGAGCAGGCATGTGTGTGTGTGTGTGTGTGTGTGTGTGTGTGTGTGTGTGTGTGTGTGGACTGATTGGGTGTCAGACAGAATAAAGAACATTTAGAAGGTGTATATAGCTATTTAGGAGTAAAAAAGAAAGCTGAAAAGAAAAGAAGACAAAGTGTGTGAGAGTAGAAAGAGAAAGAAAGAAAGAGAGAGAGAGAGAGAGAGAGAGAGAGAGAGAGAGAGAGAGAGAGAGAGGAGGTTAAAACAGATATAGTGTCAGGAAACCACCAGCCACACCCCCTCTCTAGAACCAAGTTTATTATTTCCTGCACTCCAGTTTTTGATTCTCCTGTGTTTGTTCTATTCAAGATTAATAAACTACACCTTGTTTTCCTCCCGGTTTCTGATGTCTGGTGTATCCGTGACATATAAATTGTTTTCATTAAAGAGAGAGTGAAGTTAGATAGAGAGTGAGTCTATCAATTTCCCTTTTATTTACTGTTTACATGTTTGCGTTTGAAGTTTGAAGGTGCAGTGTGCTTAAACATGTTTCTGTTTATTATTCATTTAAATTTGAGGGAAAAAAATGTGGAAGGGAGTTTTATCCTATTTTTAAAAAATTTAATCCTAAACCCCATGGATGGACTTGTTTGGGCCAGTCACTGAGGTCTATGAACTTCTAGTGTCCAAAGACATGTTTATACAATTCCCATGGCCTCCTGTAGGTCTGGCATAAATGATGCTTCAACAGGATTTAAGATTGGAAAGTGGAAGAAAGAGAATGGAGTGGGAACTGGTGAGAAGGAAAGTTAACTGTTCTGCAAGAGTTTGTTAATGCAATCTTCTAATCTCTCCAACTTTCTGTCCACAGTTATGAAGACATGCATATCAGCTTAACAAGGCATGTAAGATGTGGCTGGAATCTGATTTTTACCAGAGCATTTGATAATGATGTGGATTTGCCTTCATCTAGAACTTGACCCCTATTTTGGGTCAAACCCAGGTTTCTTCAATTTGTTTCTTATTGGGGAAACCTTTAGAAACTAAGACCTGGCTGGTTTGTGTTCATTAGGTAATTTTGATTGGTTATTGTGCTTTCTTTGGTTATTCGTGGGAGGGCTTTCCTGCTATACCATTTAGAAGACAGCATTTACAGTAAGAACCCAAATTATCCCAGGAACCCTAGAAGAACACTGTGTAAGTTCAAACTCGATTTAATACCTTAAGATATTAGTCGTCAAGTCACTTTTATTGTCATTTCCACTATATATATCTGACGCAGTACACAGTAAAATGACAAAATGTTCCTCCTGAACCCTGGTGTTACATATTACAACATAGAGTTACATAACAGAACACAGAGCTACAGAACAGTACAGTAACCCTTCAGTTCCCAAACCAGACGGTGATACAGCTGCTCAGAATGCTCTCGATGGTCCTCTGTAGAACATGGTCAGGGTGGCGAGAGGGAGATGGGGTCTGAGCAGCCACAGTGCTCAGTGTTTCAGAACCAGTTGCTGAAATGAGCATAACAGAGATGTGGTCTGAATAGCCGAGGTGGGGGCAGGGCTAAGCATGATATGCACTGTGGATGTTTGTGTAAACAAGATCCAGCGAGTTGCTCCTCTCGTTGCAAAGTCTATATGTTGATAGAGTTTAGGGAGCACAGTCCTGAGATGGTCGCTAATAGCGCCATAGAGTTCACACAGTCTCTCCTTAGCATTAGTGCAGGAGGAACATTCACTCCGACAATGAAAACAGTGGTGAATTCCAGTGGAAAATAAAATGGCCTGCATATCAGTCATGTACTCCATTAGCGATAAGCAACAGCTGGAGACAAGCACAGAGTTCTTGTATCCATTCCGTGTTGATATAAACACACACACCACCACCGCGAGTCTTACCGCACAGAGCTGCGTTTCTGTCAGCATGAAATGCGGCTAGCCCGACTAGCTGAATGGCGCCGTCCAGACGTCTGTTGCTGATCTATGTCTCTGTGAAAACAAAGACGCAGCAAACTCTGGAGTCCGATGTAGTCCAATTTATTGTCCAGGTAGCAGCTGTTTAAAAGTAGAATTGACTGGAGAGCCGGCCAGCTAGGTTTAGTCTTTAGTCTAGCATGTACACCTGCCCATTTGTCACGCTTCTGCTTCCTCGAGCACAGCTTCTGACGTCCCCTCTCCTAGCCACCGGCTTCAAGGCAACACGGAGGGCTGGGGCCTTGTCTTTGTCGCAGAGGTCGCAGCAAGTTGAAGTCTGGCGTCTGGCGGTCATATACATGAACACAGCTTTGTCTGGTCATGTGCTTGGAAATGTGCTTGTCTTCCATGAAATTCGGGTTAAAGACACGAAAAACACTTTTTCTAAAAGAAAATCAGTGCTGTATTTACTTAGGGTTTTTCCACTCATTTAGGAAGGAAGTAGCCATTAAAAAGCGTAACAACAAAATAAAAAAAAAAACAGAAAATGCTCCAGCTCTTTCACTCAGGCTTTTCAGCGACTGTGTAGATTATTTCATTTTTAGCTCTGGATAATTGTTGGGAAATGACCTCCAATTGTAACAATAAAGAAAGAACAAAAGAAAGAAAGAAGGTATTCACGTTTTACACTGCAGAGCATTTGGAAGCAGTTTTGTAAGCAAGACTGGCAAATTCCCAAAGTCACGTGAACTTTAAAATCCCCACGTCTACAGCATTGTGGATTTATCGATTCGAGTTTGCCAAATCTGACATAACCTGCTCCCCAGCCACCAAAATGCAAAATGAGTAATGATCCTGTCTGGATGCTGAGGCCATCATCTCACTTCTTCATCCATTATTCCTTGTTCTCGCAAGATCCTCAGAGGAGAAGAAGGAGAAGAAAAAATGCTGACGGTTGCTCTTTTCATGTGTTTTTGCAGAATGTGAAAACTTTGTGTGTGTGTGTGGGGTTAAACAGTTAACCAGTCGAGGAATAGGAGTGGGAACGAGTGATCTGAGCTGCTTTTTATGGCCTGGTTTTAGCCTTAACATCTGAGCTTTTTTTCTAATATTTAAGCCACAAGAAGTAGAAAGGCACCAATGAGGGAAGGTGTATGATGCACTGAAGGGACGAGTCACAACGATTTAGTAAATTTCAGGCCCACAAGACCTCTCTTGAGTAGGGATGGTAAGATTTAGCGATTTGCATCGGCACAAAAGTTAACAATGTGATGCATCGATTCGAGTTGGCATTTGTATCGTTACGCACTTTTTTTTTTACATATTTGCATCAGTAAAAAACTATTTTAGAAATGAGTTTATTAGAAATACAGCGCATGTAGGACGTTTTGGAGACAAGGTGAGGGAGGTGAGATTAAGATGGTTTGGACATGTGCAGAGGAGGGATATGGGGTATATCAGTAGGAGAATGCTGAGGATGGAGCCACCAGGAAGGAGGAAAAGAGGAAGACTAAGGAGGAGGTTTATGGATGTGGTGAGGGAAGACATGCAGGTGGTTGGTTTGAAAGAGGCAGACATAGAGGGCAGAGGGGTATGGAGATGAATGATCCACTGTGGCGCCCCCTTAATGGAGAAGCCAAAAGAAGAAGAAGCAGCAGCAGTAAAAACCAATATTTCATTTATAACTTGTGCAAATGGCTCCAGTGTGGACATTTCTTTCTGAGGAGAGACCACCGATGAAATTCCCAGTGGTTACAACCAGATGCTAGAAGTAAAAAATTTATCTCAAAGGTGTTTAGTAAGGATGAGATCAGAGATCTATAGCAGGTCACTCAAGATGTTTCTCTCCAAACCATGTAAAGCAGATCATCATGGAGCTGACTTTGTGCACAGGTTTGGGTTTCCTAGTTCTAATTTTATTATACCACATCCAAAGACATCCGATACCATTGTGGGCCTCCAGAGTTGTGGTAAGATTTTGGAGAAAAACCACATATGACAGGAAAGGTCAAGCGTCCACAAACTTTTGGCAATCTAGTGTAGAATCAATGCAAAAGGGAAGAGGAGGTGCAAAGACAGGAATTTAAGAGTAACACCTCAATCAGAAAATTAAAAGATACACACAAGAAGGCTTATCACACACATTTAAACAAATGAAATAAACAGAACACTTCACAAACCTGTTACACACAAACCCGATCCAGTCCTGAATCAATTTACATGGGCTCTAATTTGCTGAAAAGATTTTTCTGTCTGTTTCAAATTGATTTGTTCAAATGATTGGCTTTCTTTCATCACGTGTCGGAGAAATGAACGTGTGCAATTCCAACCCTCTTGTTGGAATCTCTGTGGTTCCTCATCTTTGCTGGTCATACAGTAGCCCTAGAAATGAACCTGAAGTCAAATTCAAATAACAAAACTGTTTCAAAACAAGACCCGGAAAAGGAATGTAGAGCAAAAGTAATCTGAAGGCATATCCAACAAAAAACAACACAAAAAAAAACCCTGCGTGTGAATGAGAATAGACTATGAAACCTTGTTTAGTGTTACAGAGAAATACATTGAGTTGTATTCTGGACTTTTATTTTAGTTTGAATCCTTTCTAGCTCACCCTCTGCCAGCAAACCACTCCTCAGGTCTGTTTGACATTTAAAATTGCCTGAGGTCGGACAGGGTCTCCGAGTTGGAAGACGGAGACGCTGAAACCAAATTTAAATCAGAGCCTCTATTCAGAGTTGACATGCTCTGCTACTGAAATACAATATCCTGTGGGTGAAAGGAGCCTTTTAAGAGACTGGTTTACATTAAAAGATAAGTTGAAAAAGAATGGAGAATGGAAATGGAGAGAGAAAAATAGGGGGTCGGAGGTCCATCTTTAAAGTAGAAAAAAATCCCCTGGAGTAATGTTTTATAATAAACGTCCTCTGTCTTATTCAGACAAATCTTCCACAGATTATAGGGCATGTTAAAGAACAGTAGTATAACGCCAGAACTCATTTTTTCTATTAGGAACAATAATAATGATTTTACACACTAATCCATCATAACGTAAAACTCGTGACAGGTAACGTGACGTTGGTAATCCGGTTCCAGAGGCCCTGTAATGGAAGTGAGATGTATTAGCTAGCGAGTAAACTGTCTGGCCTGAAATTCAGTGTGTTGAACATGAGAATAAAATGAGTGTAAAAATAAGGCCAAATGTTTTCAATTTGAATTTTCTAGAGCACTTTCACTTTGACTGTGGCAAGAAAAATCTCCATGAGACTTCACGAGAAAGAAACCTTGAGACCTATAAAAGAAAAAAACTAGCCAGCTAGTCTTGGCTAGTCAGCTAACCAATGCAGATCTTTTATGCTGCAAAATATAAAAAACATCTAGCTAGCTAGCATTTTAGTTACGGCTAGTCAGCTAACAAATGCTTCAAAATATAAAAACATTCAGCTAGCTAGTCAGTTTTGGCTAGTCAGCTAGCTAACGGCTTGAGAGTTGCTATCACTTTCCTGCTAGTTGTATGTTGAGAAACAAGATGATGATGGTCTAAGACAACCGAGAAATCATACGCTCCATGATAACAGTCTGATTTCTCGGATGTCTTAGACATTTCTTCCATGTACTCAATTCAATTTAATTGCATTTCTATTGTTCTTTCAACAATAGACATTGTCCTAAAGCAGCTTAAATAGATTCATTTTACATTACATAAATCAGTCCATATATGTTTCAGCTGTTTTTTGTCCCTAAGGAGCGAGCCAGTGGGACAGTGCCAAGGAAAAAGTTCCTCATTCATTACAGTTCCAACATCCTGCAGCCTTTGAAGCCATTGTAGCAGACAGTTGATATGAATTCCAGTCTAAATCCAGTCTCAAAGTTCTTGAGATGCTCAGTAGCTTCATTTATCTTTAGGCTGTTTAAGTGGAGCGATCCTCAGCACAGAGTGTCTTAAATTGAAGAGAACTCCATCCAGGAGTTAGGTCAGGTGTTGTAGTGGATACAAAGAGAAGAAAAGGACAAAAAAAGAGGACTGGGGCAGGACTCATGCTGCCCCCCAAATTTGCTCTCTGAGGTAATGTCAGGTGATGACATGATCTGCAGATTGGGCTGTGATGAACTTGATTTGAAATCAATTTGAATTGTAACAAAATACAGTGAAAATACAGTGTGTGTGTGTGTGTGTGTGTGTGTGTGTGTGTGTGTGTGTGTGTGTGTGTGTGTGTGTGTGAGATATACAGTGACATTTGTATACACTGTATACAGAGGAAAAGGAAAAATGAGTAAATAATTGACGGGAAGGCCAGATAGAAGAACAGCTCCAAAAAAGCTTGTAGTTGGAAATTGAACTGAAGGTTCCAGGAGATTATTTCAGTCTATCTGAGAAAAAAGACCTGGAGAATAGCGGGGAGAGGTTTTCATTACCAGACAAATGGAAATTGTTATGTTTTGCCTTGACCTTGAAAGATTGTAAGCTGTTCAATGGTGATGCTTTGAATGATGATGATGATGTAGATCTGAATGCGATGATCTCTTTAGTATTATAGTATGTTGTCTCATTCTGTTCTCCAAACATGAAACCTTTCAAGAATTTTTTTTTGCATGGATCAGCTGTTCACCAGAGCATTTTTGACCACCACAATGTTCTCCTCAGCTAGTTTATCTTTGTTAGCTGTAAGTTCCTCAGAACTTGGATATCTTTTCAGTTTGAGTGCTGAGCTCATGGTAATGGTGCTTGATTGAGAATTTGAGAGGATTCTGTAGTTATGAAAGATTAGAACATGAATTCAAGGTCCCCCGGTTTCTCCAAAAGGTGCAAAAAAGGAATTAAATGAGTTCTCCTGGCTTTTTTTTGCAAGATGTATCAAAGTTGAGTAGGTCTTTAACACACAAAAAGGCTGATGCTACAAGGTAATACAATTGACTGGATATCAGCCTGGATCATGAGTCAGGTGTAATAGCTTTCACACGTGCTTCATGTTTCTTTAGGATTCATCGCAGTAAATGCCGTCCTGCTGCAGCAACATCTACTGGATAAAAGATCTGACACGAAGGCACGCTTTTAACATGAAGGGATTCAGCAGGGAAGGAGACATGCCATGGAAAATGTGTCAGCCGAGCTACGAAAAAGAAGGAGAGGAAATAAAGAAGTAGTTCTCCCTGGTCTCTCATTGTCTCTCTAGTGGCTTCTCCGGTCTCATGCTATAATTTAGATGAGCGTCTGACTCCACCTTTGTGTTTTAGTATACACACAGTGTAAAATGTTGTGTCTTGGGAAACACACACACACACACACTTCTCTCTCACATTTTTCTCTCTTTTACTTACTAGGTTTTTCGATGTTCCTCACACTCTCCTTTCCATCTTCATCCCTGACTCTCTCTCATTGTGAGGTGTTGATACACTGCAAAAAACAGTAAAAAAAAGTACAGAGGGAAGAAAGAGAGAGAGAGAGAGAGAGAGAGAGAGAGAGAGAGAGAGAGAGAGAGAGAGAGAGAAAGAAAGCGACGATGATTAATACGCATGAAGTCGGTCTGCCATCTTGCTTGTTGTCTTCCGACGTCTTTGAAGATGTCAGGATTGTTTATCAGGAACACTTTGGATCTGCCATTTCAAATGATTTGTGTGTGTGTGTGTGTGTGTGTGTGTGTGGGTGTGTGTGTGGGTGTGTGTTTGCAGAGAGAAAGAGGTGAAACAAATTGATTATCTAAAGCTATTCATTAACTGGGGTCTTTCAGCAGCTGCCTCCAGGATTCTGAGGTGCAATAAATATATTGATTGCACTTTTTTTTACGACTGCTTTGTCTGAGATCTACACACTAATAAGGTACATGTAATTGAGGTTTGAAGATATTTGCTTTAATTTACAAGCACTTTCTAATTTCTTTCACAACAATAATGAACAAAAAACTGAGTGAAATGTTTTGTATTTGGATGCGTTTGCTTATAAGGTTTAGTATTATTCCATCCATGGTGTGTATCTGCAGCTGCGGGGGGCCATCAGGGTCAGCAAGGCCTTCTGTGCCAGCCTAAACCCTCTCAAAATCACTGATGAGTTTTATTATATTGTTGTTGTGGGAACTGTCCATGGTACTGTATTAGGTGATAATCCACTGAAAGGTGTGAGACCTTACTCCATTATAACACTTCAGATTGAGCTGTTCTTCACCTCCACATCATGCAGTAATATCCTCACTCCTAATGTTATGTATTAACACTTTTCTATATACAGTAGAACCATACTGTGAAACCCAGAACATCTCCTGAGCTTGTGCTGCTGAATATTTACGATGTCCCCTCTACAACATATCATCCTTGAGTCTTGATTGAAGTCAAATGATTATTTTTGCTTTTTTGAGCAGTGCTATATTTAAAATCTGTTGGTGTTAAAATCAGGACGTGAAAGAGGTGTGGGCTGAAGGTCTCATTCTTCTGATGATGGATTTGTTTATAGGTTTTTTAACCATTTCATTGACATTGAAAACTATATGTTGAAACATTTATTATTTGTTTATCTAAGAGCAACCAGTCCCAACCCCAGTAATACTGGAGATGAGGTGGGAGAAGTTTTTTTTTTTTTGGAGGTAGGAGGAAACCGGAGAACCTGGAGGAAATCCACAAGTACAGAGCAAACTTAACTTGTACTCAGTGTTGAACTAGGGATCCTGGAAATGTGATGCAGAAATGAACCAACCATTAGATCCTGTAGATATTTCCTTAGTGCAGAACCCACTCACTGAGCTCCACACTCAAATAGAAAAAAGATATCAAAAGAAGGGCCTTCCTATAGCAACCAAAAGTTGAGTAAAGTAGCGGAGATGAACCATTCCATGTATGGAGAATGGAATAAAAAAATTATTATAAATTATTATACTAAAATACCAGACAAATCAGTGCATCCAGTTCCAAAGAATTGAGTCATTAGAAGGATGTTAGCATGACATTATCAAATCCTGCTGTTTGTGGGCCAATATCATGCAATTTAATCTTTTCCACTGGTTTTCAGTTCACTTCCCGTCTAACTCGATTCAGCTCTCTGAGACAGGCTCTCCGAAATGTTCTCACATTGAATCTGTTGGATCTTTTCCCTATTGGAAACCTTTTAGTGATTTATTCTGCTTTACAGTTCCTTCACTTCCTGTTTCACAAGTGTTCCCAGAACTGTTTACAGTTTTAAAGGCAATGGGTTTCTTCTCTGCACTCTATCCAGAAACTCAGAAGAAGGAATGGAAACCAAGAGGGATTGTCTTGTGTGATTGATGTGAACAGAGCTTTCAAGAGTGTAGAAGAAAAGAGTAATGAGATGAGATGAGATAAGATGAGATGAGATGAAATGAGATGAGACAAGGAGTGAATAGAGGATTGAAGAAAGAAAGAGAAGAAGAGGATTGAAGAGAGATGTAGCAAGGAGAGAAGAGATGAGCAAAAGAATAGAGGAGAGTGATGAGAGGAGAGGAGATGAACAGAAACATCAGCCGGACTCATATACAGTTGAAATAAAGAAAAGGAAACCTATGTTCGCTCTCCAGCTTTTGGTGTGCACCATCAAGACAGTGGGGAATCGAGCATTGGTTTCTTCAATCTGTATCCCACAGTTCTCTCTGATCTTTCACTTATCTCTTTTAGAAAGACATGTACTTGCAGATACTCCCAGGGTCAGGGTCAATACCGTCACCTGCTCAGGATTATCCAGAGACCAGTGATTCTGATTAAGTGTGTACACACACACACACACACACACACACACACACACACACACACACACACACACACACACACACACACACACACAAACTGCACTGGTTTTCTCCTTATCACTGACAGAAAAGCTGAACCTGAAAATCTCTGATGTCTACTGAGACACAAACAAACTTACTGTCCAATTTAATAGGAACAGCTGTACACCTGCTCACTCATGCAGTCATCTGATCACAAAATCATAAGTATAAATAAGATCCGTGCTACATGGTTTTATATTCTGCAGCATGAAAGAGCTGCATTAGATGTTTGCTACTAATTGCTTGACATCCAGCGTAAAACATGTGCCAATTCAAATATGCAGATCATGAATCAGAATTTTATTCCAGATTGGTGGAGGCCCGGGTTAACAACGACCGCCACAGGTATCGTTAACCAACAGGGTACCAGTGGAAATTGGGCTACTGTTGGCTGAAGGAGGAGAAGGAGAGGAGGAAGATGTCAACAGAGACAGCAGGGAAAGGAGAAGTGTAGGAGAGTGGAGGTTCGGGTTGGTACTTTAAATGTTGGTAATATAACTGGTAAAGGGAGAGGGGAAGCTGAGATGATGGAGAGGAGAAAGGTAGAGATGTTGTGTGATCAGGAGTCTAAGTGGAAAGGGAGTAAGGCCAGGAACATTGGAGGTGGATTTAAACTGTTTTATCATGGTGTAGATGGAAAGAGAAATGGTGTAGGGGTGATTCTGAAGGAAGAGTACAGTAAGAGTGTAGTGGAGGTGAAGAGAGTTTCTGATAGGGTGATGAACATGAAGCTGGAAGTTGAAGGGATGATGATAAATTTCATCTGTGCTTCTGCTCCACATGTGGGTTGTGAGATGGAGGAGAAGGAAAAATTCTGAAGTGAGTTAGATGAAGTGGTAGAAAGTGTGAAAGAACGATTGGTGATTGGGGCAGACTTTAATGGGCATGTAGGTGAAGGGAACAGAGGTGATGAGGAGGTGATGGTAGGTATGGTTTTAAGGAGAGGAATGTGGAAGGGCAGATGGTGGTAGATTTTGCTAAAAGGATAAAAATGGCAGTGGTGAACACGTATCTTAAGAAGGAGGATCATAGGGTGACGTATAAGAGTAGAGGAAGGTGCACAAGTGGGATATGAGTAAAACATAAGTAAAATGTCTCAGGGATTATTTAAAAGGCCGTGTGGGGATGGGCTATAGTTTTTGGTTTAGACACTGGATTTTGGACTCACAAAGTATTGACTTCTAATCCCAGCCACACCAATCTGCCACTCCTGGGCCCCTGTGCAAGGCCCTTGACTGCCTGGTTGTATAAATGAGATAAATATACGACACTCTTGATAAGGGCATCTGCCAAATGCCATAAATGTAAAATGTAAGTGATAATGATGATGTACATAAACAACATAATGGAAACCATTTGGAGATGTTTTTCATGGTTAACAGCTGATGGTTAATGAATATGAAGATGAATAGTCAGTGTTTGAGGGACGTGATGTTGTGCGGTGGGTTGGGATGTTGTGAGGTCTCGTGAGTGCTGAGCTCATTAACACCGTCTTGGTTTTCAACACACTCATCTATCAACCTTCACTGTTTCTCATCTGGCACTGTGGGGAGCATATTGATCTCTGTTCATGAAGAGTAAACAACACCAGTGACCTGCAATAAGGAAGAGTTTTTACTCCATTCCTGTACTTAAAACATTGTAGGTGTTCATCACTCAATTTCATGCCAGTAAAACATGGCGTTCCTCTTTCATTTAAAGCGAGAACATGAAAAGCATTCAATAAGAAGCTGTGGCAAAAGTGTCTTCATTGTTCTAAAGTCTGAGTTTGAAACAATGATCTCTTCTTCTACTTCTTCTGTTAGGAGAGAAGATCATCTCTTTATATCACTCGGTCCTCTACATCCACCTCTTTTAAATGAAACACATGCATGTCCTCTTTCACCACATCCATAAAGCTCCTGCTTAGCCTCTCTCTTTTCCTCAGCATTCTTCTCCCAATATACCCCATGTCCCTCCTCTCCACATGACCAAAACATCTCAATCACGCCTCTCTCACCTTGTCGCCGAAATGTCCTACCTGTGTCCTACATTCACTCTAATAAACTCATTTCTAATTCTGTCCATTGTCGTCACTCCCAACGAAAACCTCAACATCTTCAGCTCTGCTACCTCCAGCTCCACCTCCTGTCTTTTACTCAATGTCACTGTCTCTAATCCATACAACATCTCAGGTCTCACCACAGTCCTATAAACTTTCCCTTTCACTCTCACAGATACTCTTCTATCACAAATCACTCCTGCTATCACTCTTCTCCACCCACTCCACCCTGCCTGCACTCTTTTCTTCACTTCCCTAACACACTCTTCATTACCTTACACTGTTGAACCTAATGAGATGAGATGAGATGGGATAAAAAATAGGGGAGATAAAGATGAGATGAGATAAAAAAATAGGGGTGATAAAGATGAGATAAAAAAAAAATAGGGGAGATAAAGATGAGATGAGATAAAAAATAGGGGAGATAAAGATGAGATGAGATGAGATGTTAAAGACCTCAGACAACAGAAGCATAAAATTTCAGAGGTCCTCTGTCCAAACCCGACTTAATGCTGTCAGCTGCTGGAGGTGAAGTGCAGGCACTCGCTGTTCTTCTGATTCATCTCAACCAAAAGTCAACCTATGTTCAGAGAGGATTCATGGCTGTGTCCCAAACCCATTACATCAGACGATATGTTACTATGTAATTATTTCCTGATGGTACTGTCGTTTCCTCCTTATTACAAAAGTGTTAAAGGGATAAAAACTTTATTATGCACATTTTTTTTTTTTTACAAATAATCAAGAAAGAAATCCAGCCAATAATTTCCTCTTCAGCAGCGGGTTTAAAGCCATACAGCAGTGTGAACTATTATTACACAGCGCAATTCCACCTCAGGTTAACATGACAAATAGACCTGAATATCTCTCTCATACACTCTCACACACACACACACACACACACACACACACACACACTACATGCTAGCGGCACAGCGAGCCACAGCTACATCATGCATCAGCTCCTCTGTGTATTAATCACCAGCTGTTCATCACAACACCGGAGTGTAGAGTCGCCTGAATAACAACACTGCAATCAATACATCATAAATATCCTAATATAATACACTCCGAATTTCACAGCTCACGCAGAGCAACGTGCACATAATGAGTGCTGTAGTGTGAGATGGAATGTACTCACACAGGACATTCAGTAATTCATCATGAGATGAGAGATGAGATAAGATGAGATGAGATGAGATGAGATGAGATGAGATGAGATGAGATGAGATGAGAAAGGAGATGAGAGATGAGAGATGAGATGAGAAAGGAGATGAGATGAGTGGAGAAAGGAAAAGATTGGAAGAGATGAGATGAGATAAGATGAGATGAGATGAGAAAGGAGATGAGAGATGAGATATAAGATGAGTGGAGAAAGGAGTAGAATGGAAGAGATGAGATGAGATGAGATCAGATGAGTGGAGAAAAGAGGAGAGATGAAGAGATGAGATGAGTGGAGAGATGAGAGGATGCACCTTATTTAAATATTGTGATTGTTGATCACATCCATTGGAATGATATTACATTTATGTCAAAAGAAAGAATAAAGTGTCCTAGAATGAATAGTATTCTCTGTGATGTGCTGGGAAAGGAAAATAATCCACAACAGAGTGGCATGATGAAGTTTCAGGCCAGAGACAAGTATTTCAACGATTAGCGTGTTTAACAATGGACACCTTTAAAACAATTACTGTCCATAAGTTTATCTTTAATAAGTAAACCAGTGGTGACTGTGACAAGAAAAACTCACTGAGGGGGCATTATGAAGAAACCTTAAGATCAACCAGACTCTGTAGAGAACCCATCCTCATCCTCATCCTCAACACTAAATGTCCATTCATTACACTTCCATCATTTTTTAAGTGTTTAGTGATTGGTGCTTAAATGCAAAACTGTTCATGCTGTTTATAATCAAACTCTTGATGTCACCCAAATGAGGATGGGTTCCCCTTTTGAGTCTGGTTCCTCTCAAGGTTTCTTCCTCATAACATCTAAGGGAGTTTTTCATCAGGGACAAATTCACACCATTCACCTTAACTGTTGATTTCTGTAAAGCTGCTTTGAGACAATGTCTGTTGTGAAAAGCGCTATACAAATAAACCTGACTGGACTTGACTTGACTCATGCAAACTGTGGTCCTGAACCATTCTAGCAGACTGAGACTCGATTTGGACTGTAATTAATATAAACAATGTTATTGAGATGCTCAGTCACTTCATGGATCAGTCAGAAGGGAATTAAATGGAGAGCCAGAAGGTTTTAAACAAAGTGAAAATTCAGTATTTATAAATATGAGGGAATCACTTGGTTAGTTTAGAACTCGATTGCTCAAGTAGTCCTTCAAAACATCTGCTTGTAAGTGTAAGAGACTAAAAAAAATCCTACATGGAAAATATTAATCTGAATTATTAAGGAGATCAGGATTGGATTTAGAGTTTAATATCAGTGTAAATTCCTTATTCCCAATAACAAAGTCATGAACGACAGGATGGCATCATCAATCCATGCTAAGGTTTGCAGCTCTGCTGAATGTGTTTCAGAAGAAAGAGAGCTGAATGGAAATGAACCCTGGTGTAAGAGACAGATGTGCATGGATTCAACACAGCTGCAGTTTTCATCCAATACACAGCTGTGTGCTTCACCTTCACTGACTAAATTGCAGTTTAAATCGTGTATAATTATAATAAAGTACAGAAGAGAAGAGAAGAGAAGAGAAGAGAAGAGAAGAGAAGAGAAGAGAAGAGAAGAGAAGAGAAGGAAAGTAATTTGTTGTATTTCTCTCATCGAGCTCAAACACACGACTGTGAGATTGATGATGTTTAAATAAAAATCTTTGGACTATTTAAAGTGAATGAATGTAAGAACAAAATAACAGAAACTCTGCTTTTGTGTAATTCTGATGTCAGTGCTGAAACTGAAAACAAAGAGAAAGAAAGAGAGAAAAAGAGAGAGATGTGAAGAGATTGAGGTCAGTGGCCTCTTTCAGAGCTTGAGCCAAAAAAGCACCTGCTGAGACAAAACACAGTAGAGAGAGAGAGAGAGAGAGAGAGAGAGAGAGAGAGAGAGAGAGAGAGAGAGAGAGAGAGAGAGAATACAAACTAAACCTGTCACTTAGTAAATTACAGAAGTGATGTATATAGAATTTTAAACCATCTATATTATAGTAAAGAAATATAATTTCTCTGTTTATCTCCGCTCACGTATTTGCATAATTAATTTGCATATTATTTTGGTTTTATAATGTATCCTTACAATCAGTCAGAATCTGAAATTCAAAAATTTGTCAGAAACTTGTTTGGAGTATGTTTAACAATGTGGCTGCACATATTTGGTGTAGGTGGAGTTTATTTTATATATTTTGGGGGCAGGGCTTATTTTTCTTAAATCGATGTAATTCATTGTGATTGGTTGTATGGGTTTGCATGCAGTCTAATTTCTAGCACCTGTGTTTGAGGGGAGGGGTTGGGGGTGGAGTTATGTTATGTTATGTTATATCTTTTATGTTAATATGTGCTGTTGTGTTATATGTTATGTTAAAATAGTATTTTCTCAGCCAAGTCTAAAATCTACTTCTAGAATCATTTGTAGAATTTTTGCGCTTTTGAAACAACGTGCCAACCATCAGAGTCTGATTTCTGGAGGCATCTGTTCAAATGGCACTAATGTACAGAATCTTCAACATTATGATCATCAGTAAAATCTGCAGTGGTTTTTGCACTTTGGTGAAAATATGGACCTGGAGGGGGTTTCAGCTGTAAATGATGCTTGGACCCCGAACATCGCTGCTTATATTTAATATTCAATTCTTTTTCTTCAGGACACTCTTTTCCCTGGTCAAGACGGATCTGTAAACACTGGGAATCAAGCTGGAGTTCATCTGGGATCATCATCACAAATCTGTTCACAGCAAGGGAATTTTTCAGAGGTTGAAGGAAACCAGAAAACCAGGAGGAAACCCATACATACATACAAGAAACGAGATGGATAATGAGAGAGAAGATTTATAATAATAGATCTCACACACACACACACACACACGATCCACCACTGTGCCATAGTTTCTTAATGTACAGGCAGCAGGTTTAGATTTGGGATTGTTGCTGCAGCTTTACACAGCATTCTCCAGCTCTACTTCACGGAGTCCAGCAATCAGAATCAGGAGAAGCTCATACACCCTGGTATGATGGAGCAGGGCACAGAATTTTTAGGACTTCATTTCGGGTCTGACATGGAGAGTTTTCAACTGTCGCTCATGCAAACGTCAGACTCCACATGTTACACACCACTGCTTTACATGCATTTCATACACCTGATCACGTCTGTGAGAATGGAAAGAGACTGTGAGAAAAGAAAAGGATGGAGAGAGAACAGGTCTCCAAGGTGTTGATTAAGTACTGCATTAAAGCGAAGATGTCATATGATGCTAAATACACACACAAGAGAATGTCAGGAGAGATTAACGTGTGCATCAGTCACCCAGAGGCATGTTCATCTTGCTTACTCTCTCTCACACACACACACACACACACATCAGTGTTGAACATCACGGGCAGGATTAAATGGAGATTTTATTTAAGCACACTTTAGAGCTGTAACAGATTCAAGTGTTTACCGAGAATGATAGATGGAGAGAGAGAGAGAATGAGAGAGAAAGAGAGACAGAGACTGTAAATGTAGGTTTTTATAAGGTTTTTATAGATGTACAACTCTGTAAATGCTATAAATAAGTGATAATCCAGATCTAGGTGTGAGGTGTTACAGGATGTTTGTGCACATGTGCAGCTGTGGATTATCATCTTGTTCAGTACCATGGACAGCTCCCATGAGTGACAAGTTAAAGCTGTAATTGATGTCTGACTGAAAGGATCAAAATAACGAGTCATTTTCCTTACGCATTTTATACACGGCTCATTAGATCTCAAATTCTGCTGTTCTGAATCACACCCAGAGATAAACCACCACTGTTCCTTCCTTGGAGCACTTTTGATAGATACTGAGCACTGCATACCAAAGACCACCACACAAGAACATGATTTGACCCAGTCGTCTAGACATCACAATTTATCAAACTTGTTCAAATCCTTAAGCTCGCCCATTTTTCCTGTTTTTACCATCAACTTTGAGGACAAAATGTTCACTTGCTGCCTAATAAATGTATCCGCCCACTAACAGGTCAGTTCATCACTCAGAATGGTACAAATCTCCATAAAATAAGATGAAACATCTTAACGGAAGATTGGAGAGTGAATGGATTTTTTACCTTGATGACTTTACATAAATTTTGGAAATGATGAAGGTTTATGTGTACAAGCACCAAAGACAGTTTAGACCAACTGGGTTTTATCAGTGAAAAGTTTAAGACCAGAGCTTTATAACTCTATCGCTTAAAAAATTCATAATATTCAAGGAATTAAAGGGAAAAAACAGGGGGGTTTTGAGTTTATTTATTATTTCTCTTTTGAGGTTACAAATGTCTGGAAAAGTTATCTCCAACTCACACTGGAGACTTCTTCCAAACACATTAAAGTATTACATTTCTTCTTACAGAAAACTTCTCCACATTAACGATCACACACATTTTTCTGTGGAGCATTTGACCTATACTTCCTCTTGAAATAACTGTTTCTATAGCAACAACCAGGTATAAGAATAATGCAAGATCATTTGCAGCTGTTTCCCACATGAAAATAAAAGGTTTTGAGAGAAAATAAAAAGAAAAGAAATCTAGAAAATCAGCAGCAGTGCTTCAGAGTGGAGGATCTCCAATGTCAGAGTTTGTGTTCTATTCGAAATTTTATCCATCCAATTCATTTCCTTTCACACACATCTTCCAGTTTGCACAGCTGCTGAATCCGACTAAATTACGAGAGAAAGATGTAGAGTGTGTGTGTGAGAGAGAGAGAGAGAGAGAGAGAGAGAGAGAGAGAGAGAGAGAGAGAGAGAGATTGGTGGAAAGAAATAAGGTGAAGAGAAAATGCTTGTGAAAGAGACAGAAGAGAAAGAGAAGCTAATAAAGATGGAGAGAAAATGGAAAACAAAATAAAGGAGTGAAGGGGAAAAAATAAGGGATGCAACAGGAGAGAAGCACGGGAAAGGGGAAAATTGGAAAGATAGAATGGAGAGAGAGAGAAGAAGAAGGAGGGATATAATGAAATGAACAAGAAAGCAATAAAGGAAAGATGACAGGAGAAAACGAGTGGACAGAAGAATGGAAGAGAGACAAACGAGAGTGAAAAAAGATTGGGTGTGAATAATAGATGGGTGGAAAGAGCAAAAATAAAGAGAAAGAAAGAGGAGAAGAAGAGATGTGAAGAGTGGAAATGAGATACAAATAAAAGAATAAGATAGATAAGTGTAAAGAGAGAGAGAAAAGGAGAATGTGGGTCGTTCAGCCGACAGGAATTTGGAGAGATGCCACTCGCTCATGTGGAACAGAGTACTGCGCACACACACACAGGAACAGAGTACTGCACACACACACACACACACACACACACACACACACACACACAGGAACAGAGTACTGTACACACACACAGGAACAGAGTACTGTACACACACACAGGAACAGAGTACTGTACACACACTCAAGAAACAGTACTGTACACACACACACTAAAGGAACAGTACTGTATACACACACACACACACACACACACACACACACACACACACACACACACACTAAAGGAACCACTTGGGGTTTGTTATTATTGTTATCTGTATGTATGTTAATAAGCAAAATTCCTTTAACATCCTCATTACTAATCCTGGTCATGTGACCCAGAAGCACAGAATTATCCTGGTCATGTGAACTCATGTATTAGGAATATAGAAGTATCCTGGACAGATGACCCAGAAGAAGCAGTAGAATAATCCTGGTTATGACTCCTGAATACAGTAAAGAAGGCGAGAAGCTCAGGAGGCAGATGGTGATGGTGTGATTCAGAATTCCTTTTTATATCTCAGAGTGTTGAGTTTGTGTCAGACACACTGCCGTCTCATTTCCTTACAGGCTTTTTATATAAAAACACAGCAGTGTTCCGCTCACTTCAGTGTTTCCCAAGAATGCAGGAAATCGTTTCTCTGTTCCTTCTCTTCACGTGCCTCCTGTCAGAATGGAGTTTGATCTCGACACGGGGAAATATTGTGACTTGTGGTGTCACGCTGGAGCTCTGAGCTCTGTTTCAGAATCAATTACATTAGAAACTCATTACAGTCTATTACAGTTCCTTCCTCCTCCTCCATTTTTCTTCAATTTTTTCTGAGATTAGACCAATTTACAAACAAATCACAACCAAATCCAAAGGATGAGACATTTCTGTTTCTGACTGACTTTACCACGTGTGCAATTTGTTCACAAACAGCAAGTTAGAACAAAGAGCAAACGTGAAACTGGGCATAAAACTGGGCAAATCTGCCACCCAGACGTTTGACATGACGTACATTTGACGTACGGCGACGCTGTAATGAGAACAGTCCACATGATCTCACATTTTAACTCCAGTGTGGAGATGCGGGACGGATAGCAGAAGGTACTTTACACACTTCGAAATGATGTCTGGGACACGTTCCAGAAGAACACTGGGGTGCTGTATTGCTGTGCATGGGGACTGCTTTGTAGGTGTTGGTGTGGAAACGTAGATTAATAAAGTACTTTCTTGTAAACAGAGCGAGACTGGAAATAGTTTCATCCCACATCATATAACATGAATTAGGATTACAAAAGTACAAAAACAACTTTAATCAGATGTAAGTATTTATAGCAGCATTTACCACTTTAATCAACGCTTTTTAAATGCTACAAAATCTGAATTCCCGTGCAAGTAGGACCTGCTGAGCTCAAAACCTTTTCTAGGACCTTGGAGATGTAAGCAAGGTCAGGGTACTGTATAGAGCTCAGCCTAATCATAGAGCACAATAACGGAGTTTAAGAATCATACCTCAAAAGTGCCCCATTGCCTCTGAAGTCCCCTTACATTAATAATACTGTACAAAAGAAACATTGAACAGAGTAGGTGAAGGTCATATTTCCTCAGAATCGGACCTTACGAAACTCCAATCGAGTGCAAGACATTAAACATTAAACTGATTTCCTACATTAATATCTATAAATGAGGCTCGCAGGTAAAAATCGTGCCTCGTATTGAAATGAATTGTCTGTTAGTGTAACCCTGTATTTAAGACTTCAGTCAAGGCTGTAAGGTCTAATGTCTAATTCTAAGTATCAATTGTCAATTGTCCAAGTTCAATGAGCTTAGGTTCTTTACCTGTAGTCCAATTTTTCAGGTGTTCAATGGACGTAAAAGAAATTTTAACCAGCCTTAGTGCCGGTCCCAAACCCAGATAAATTGGGAGGGTTGCGTTTGGAAGAACATCCAGCATGAAAACATGTGCCAAATTAAATATGTGGCTTACAAACCAGAATTTCATACCATTTCAGAGCTGAAGATGTTGAGATGTTCATTAGGAGTGACGATGATAGACAGGATTAGAAATGAGTTTATTAGAGGGACAGCACATGTAGGACGTTTTGGAGACAAGGTGAGGGAGGCGAGATTGAGATGGTTTGGACATGTGCAGAGGAGGGACATGGGGTATATCAGTAGGAGAATGCTGAGGATGGAGCCACCAGGAAGGAGGAAAAGAGGAAGACCAAGGAGGAGGTTTATGGATGTGGTGAGGGAAGACATGCAGGAAGTTGGTGTGAAAGAGGCAGATGTAGAGGACAGGGGGGGTATGGAGACGGATGATCCACTGTGGCGCCCCCTATTGGGAAAAGTGGAAAGATTATAATTAAGGTTCTTCAGGGGGAAAATTGAAAAAAGTGGTGAGAAATGAAGGAATTTACTTCCATGTACTGTATGTAAAAGAAATGTCTCAAACCTACCGCTTCATTAGGAATGGCATGCAGTTAATATATGATGAAAAACTGAAGAGTTGAAGCCAGCTAGCAAGACATCTGCCCAAAATCACTCCTGAAGGAACCATTTAGAATTCAGGTCCTATTTATATCATTTAATAAATAAGCTATAAAAAAGGGGGAAACAAAAAACCAGTCTGTAACAATTGTAAATCTCAAATTAATAACCAACAACAGAACATTTACCATTTAAACTGTTCCTAATGAGAGATCACAAGTATTACATTGGTGCATATTACAAATGTACATATGTATGATTTTTTTTTTTTTATTTAAAATAAATCTTTTTTAAACCCTTCTACATAATCAAATAAGCACAAATTTAATTACATCTTATTTCACTCAAAAAAAAAAAATAATCTGGGAAAAAAAATCATAGCGATTAGCATGGAGCATGGAGCAAAACATGTACTCACCACATAACTAGCTAAACTAGCATCATAGTGCTGCGCTTAGCCGCACTCTTAGCAACTTTACATCACAATCACACAATAATAATAATAATAATAATAATAATAATAATAATAATACTGTGGTGTGGCCAGCAGCAAAATGAGCCCAAAACTCTCTTGAGGTAACTTAAACCTTCCTTTTCAGGGCCTCCACCAGACATTGGAACAGGAATCATCCAACATGTTACAACAAAAGAAAACATACACAAACCTTTACAAACAAAGTGTTGTCTCTAGTTCAAGAAACCCTCAGTTTTTCTTTTTCTCTCCTTTTGGCCAAAAAGCTCTTTATAAGTGAGGCTCCTCCCCTCAAATTCAAACGGACCAATGACAATACTACATCAGTTTCAGTCTCATTAACTGAAACTTTTCTTGACAATTAGATGATCTTCAACCTCATTTACAAACATTGTCATTAGTGTCTTCTTTAAGAAGCTCTATTTTAAACCAGAAAGCTAAAAAGCATTTTAGAACAAAGTGGATCCAAGATAACATTGAAATACCTTTCTCCACATTCTCAATGAATAAAGTCTTCTCCTCCTATGGGTGAAATAAATATGGATTTCTGTTTGTGGGTCGGCTTCTCCTACTAGAAAGCTCCAGAGGAAAAAGTCAAACAAAGAAAATCATCATCAAGAAAACCAATAATCAGTCTAATCTAATCTTCCATGCGACTAAAAAAGGTGAGGAAGAAGACAATTAATCAAGATCTTACACAAGACGTGTATGTTTCTTGAAACTACATGTTTCATACAGTCACTATGTCAAAAACACTTGAACAACAACAGAAAGACAGAAAGCAGTGGGTGTTTTCTCCAAACTTCAGTAACTCTCACAGTGGCTTCTCACTTTGATTCCTCGGCTTCAATATGTAACGATAGAACATCCATTCTCAACAACAGAAATAATCTTTACCGATTAAATCAGATCAACTCAAACATTCACTTAATGTGCTATTAGTTTTCTTAAAGTACCAAATTAAAAGAGTGCTCGCTAATCAACCTAGCGTTAAAGTTTCAAGCATTACGTAAGAAATCTCATTCGATACAATGCAAAACTCCCCAAAAAACAAAAATCACATCAGTAATTAATAGTAGCACTATGTACATTATTAAGTATCAATTTAGTTTTCTGGTCATTAGTTGAATAATATATAAACATTCGCATTCTCTTTATGGACCCCCTTTTTATTGCAGCCGAAGTGTAAATGTGTCAAAGACGAATCTCTTTCGCTCTGGTGCAAACAATATCATTTGCATAATGCTAATCGCAGCGCATGCTAGGTTCCATGCATTATTGGGAAAGTTTACTAAAGGAAGGCCAAGCTGACTCAGCGTGAAATCTGAAAAAAAAAAAACAACGCAACCGTATTACCTGTGTGCGGATTTTTTTTTTTTTTTTATCTCTTTCCTGCATAAATAATTCATCATGATCTCTGAGCTTCCTCAACCCAATAGTTTCTTAAAATCAATACAGACAGAGAATAATAACACCGATTGTGTTTTTTTTTTTAGAAAGAAGAAGAAATGCCCCAAGGCATTAAAGCTGGTCAAGGCTGGTCATAAATCATAACATTTAGTCAAAGCTGCTTTTCCTGCTATTAGGCCATTCAAGGAAACTCTGAATTGAGGTGAAAAACCCAGCGAGCTTTTATCACTTGAGAGCGACCTGTGCAGCTGAATGCTTCTCAGCAGGATTATTGTGGTGGTAATTACCGCTAAAGCCCCGAGTCCCTCAGTGTCACAGCATGGCTAAGCTTCGGTCTCGGTCTGTAACGTCGTAGCAAAGCAGAAACAAGTGGCCGTGCTAAATATATAGAATCAAACAATATACAGTCTCAAAATGTGATTTGTTTTCATTTGTAGAGTGCTTTTAACAATGTCTCAGAGCAGCTTTACAGAGATAAATAGTATTATATATAAGTATGTTAAAATTAGTTTGTTCCTTATAATTGTAAATTTATCGCTAAAGAGTGAGCCAGTGACGAACGTGGCAAGGAAAAACTACCTGAGAGTGTGATAGCATGAGGGAGAAACAGTATATATATATAATTAGTTCTGTCAAAATTAAATCAAATTAACTCCACTGAACAAATGTTTTGTGCCAAGTCTCAAATCAGCACCAAAATCCACCATGGAGGTCTCCAACATTTATTGTTTAATAGGGTTGAGGTCAGAGCTCTACAGCAGATCATCTTCCAAATCTTCTAACCGATGTCTTCATTAAGCTGGGTTTGTGCACAAATGTCATGCTGGAGCAGGTTTGGATCTTCTAGTCTCTCCTAAAGGCCAGATGTCCCAAAACCCTTAGTCCATACAGTGTATTTAAATTAAGCTATTTTGCATAATTGATTATCAGAAGACATAAAGTATATAATGAAATAATGACAGCACACCCACAAGGAGAACCGTCTGTTGATGATGTTATTACACTGCGATGCAAATGACAAGCAAACGCCGCATTCGCTGTCAAACAGTCTCCTACAAAAAGCCAACGTTGAAATGACTGTGATATTGATTCCGTGTCACATCGCAGAAGCTAAAGCTGAGTCGGCTAAGGTCAAAATACTCCATTTATACCAACATGGGGCAGGGGGAGGGTTCAGGGGCGTGGCTTCCTAAGCATTTCAAATCAAATCAAATTTTATGGCTCACACAAATACACACTCAAACAAGCTTATGCAGTATGACGTGTAGCGAGATGCCTTCTACTGCTGTCTGGTGGCAAAAAAACAGAATAAATGTACATTGAAACAAATATGAAAATATTCATACAAATATTAATATTAATACATTCATACTGTTCATACTGAGTGTTTACATTAAAACAAATCACATGCTTGGTTCTGCACCTCACCCGGCCCTCGTCTCTAACCTTAAACCTCCTTATACTGCCTGAGAACTGTCTCATTTTGGTGGAATAAATATTTAAAAAGTCCAAAAGACAAGAAGACAGAAGCAGTTCCAGAAATCGCTCAGCCCTTGGTTTTTTTCTTTATAGGAACGAACGATGGACACAAAAGAAGCAATTAAAATGGAGACGGAGAAAAGCAGCTTGGCTTTAAAAGCATCTCCGCGACTTTCCGTCGTCTTCAATCAAGAAAACTCTTCGCCTTAAAATTCAGACACTTTACTAACTATAACTCAAACAAGGATGACCGAATCTTTGACGTGCCGCTTCCTCCGAGGCTGAGCGTCCCGCGGCCTGATCAGAGACTGAGGAGAGCTTTTCCTTTTCATCCCTGGCAGCTCGTGAAAGCTTTACAGTAGTGTATATGGCTTTATTATGCTTTAGTGTGATGCTTTTTGCTTTTCAGAATTATAGTAAAACATCGGGGGAAAAAATCATCCTGGAACAGAAATCTTAAGAAAACTCAGGGTCATAAAATGCTGGAGAAAAGAATGGTTTCATTTCTTCTTTTTCTTTTACACTGTTTCATTTATGCATTTAGGACATGACTGCTGATGTCCGAAAGGCAGATGGGAGGACGCTGATCAAGGTGAAAAGCATATATATATATACACACACACACTATATTTCCAAAAGTATTGGGTCACCTGACCTTTACTACTATATGTGCTCCTTTTCTAAACTGTTACCAAAAAACTGGAGGCACTCAATTGTACAGGATGTCTTTAGATGGCGCTATAATAACATTCTGCATTCACTTGAACTTTGAAACCCAAAACCTGTTCCAGCATGGCGATGCCTCTGTGCACAAAGTGAGATCCTTGAAGATCTACATGCTTTGGAGAAGAAGATCTCCTGTTATAGAGCTCTGATCTCATCCCCACCTAACACCTTTGGGATGAATGTGAACGCTGACTGCACCCCAGGTCTCCTCACCTACATCTCTTGTGGCTAAACACAAATATCCATAAACACACTCCAAAATATAGTGGAACATCTTTCCAGAAGAGTGGAGGGAATTAGTAGAGGAATTGGGACTAATGTGGAATGCGACTCAAAAATCACATACCGTACTTATGACCAGGTGTCCCAATACTTTTGGTAATATAGTTTATATAGGTATAGAGGACTAGGGTAAATGTAGTAAACAGAACACATACTAGGGTTACATGCATGAAACCTGGAACCTAATATCCTATTGGACATGGCAGGTTTCCTCAGCAGTGTGGAATTCATTCATTCACCATTATTACGTTTTGGGAAAAGAACTAACCAGTTTTACGGACAACATCTCGGGTAGATGTTAATATATAATAACTGTGGACAGAATTCAGTACATCAAGGGAATTGGGAAGTGGAAGCTCAGTGTTTAAGGCATTGGAATTTTAATCAGATGGTCATAAGTTTGCATCCCAGCACCACCAATCTGCCACTAGTGGGCCCTTGAGCAAACTTGTAAGTGGCTCTGGAGAAGGGTTTCTGTGAAAATGCCATGAATATCACAATTTCAGGATTGACTGGATGGTCTGGGGGTTTGAACAAAACTGGTCAAAGTTTCCACAGAAGTGAGTAGAATTAGTCTTCTTCTTTTGGCTTCTACCATTAGGGGTCACCACAGCCAATCATTCGTCTCCATACCCCCCCTGTCCTCTTCATGTGCCTCTTTCAAATTATCTACCTGCATGTCTTCCCTCATAAACCTCCTCCTTGGTCTTTCCTCCTTCCTGGTGGCTCCATCCTCAGCATTCTCCTACTGATATACCCCATGTCCCTCCTCTGCACATGTCCAAAACATCTCAATCTCACCTCCCTCACCTTGTCTCCAAAACGTCCTACATGCGCTGTCCCTCTAATAAACTCATTTCTAATCCTGTCCATCGTCATCACTCCTAATGAAAATCTCAGCATCTTCAGCTCTGCTTCCTCCAGCTCAAATTGGTCAAATTACCAAGGTCCAAGCTTCTGCAAGAACTGGCAGGATTGATCTGATAGGGTTTTTGGGAGAGGGGGATTCCATGTAGGACTGTGCAGAAGCATTTAGGATTTGTTCAGGAATTGGTCAAACCTTTTCATCGGAGGGAATAAAATTGGAGAAACGTTCTTCAGGAGTGGAGGGATTGGTCAAACCTTTTTCTGGAAGCAGGAATGATTGGTCAAGCGAAAAAGTGAAAAAGTTCCTGCAGAAACTTTAAATGGAATTCTGATGAATCCTTTTTGATTCTGCAGGAACTTTTTCACTTTTTCGCTTGACCAATCATTCCTGCTTCCAGAAAAAGGTTTGACCAATCCCTCCACAGGAGTAGGTGGGATCAAACAAACCTTCTAAAAGCGTGGAGCAGATTGCAAGTAGGTGGCAGGAGGATAAACAGAAATCCTTGTCTAACACTCAGAATCTGGCATCTATAAGTTCAAGTGTTCATGAATCCTGAACATTTCCTGAGGCTGGTCTCAGGTCTTCTGGGCGAACAGCATCTTTGAAAGCTCTACACCGAGAATGAAGTTTGCTTGGATGTTCAGACGTTCAGGCAGCAGGCAATGAGGTGTGTTACATCACACAAGTAACTACTTGCTGAGCAAGACAGAGAGGAATGTAAACCAGGTTACTACAAACGAACATGACATGAATTCCTCTTGGATTTGAACACCAAAGAACCTCAGTGCCCTGAAATCTTGTGCTTCATTTCATGTAAACCACATTATAGCATTAGGGATCTTCACCAACGTGCACATGAAAATTGTGAATTTGCATATGTAGGTCAGTGTACCCGCAAAATCACGAGGCAGAAATTCCGCACCGATGAACATGAACATGACTTAGTCTTAGTAAAAACGATGAGCTGAAGAGTGGGACGGGGGGTGGGGAGGTGGTTGTTCTCCATTTTCACAAGTCTGAACCCATTCCGAAATCTCCAGGAATCTACTGCCCTCCAGTGGCCGAGTGAAGAACTGCTCATTGGGTGAAGAACTCCACAGCGATCCCAAGACTTAAAATTTCTTTATTGTTCTAAATTCTAGATGTCCTAGTTTCCAGATATTGTGTTCTTACTAAGAAAAAAAAACAAAGGAAATAAGATTTTTTTCAACTTGAAAATGGAAGAAGTTGGCGTTCAAAGAAAAAACAAATATTTTTTACCGCTTTATTTATTATTATATTATTAAATAAATAAATAAATAAATACACTTGTTCAAAGGCTTTTATGATTTCTTATTGTAGTGTATATCAATAGATAACAAAAAAAGCAGTCTGATATTAGTTAAACCTTTTAGCTAGCAAAGTCTGATATTAGCTTCAACTGTTTTAAACGTTTAGCTAGCAAAGTCTGATATTAGTTTCAATCGTTTTAACCTTTTAGCTAGCAAAGTCTGATATTAGTTCATCCTTTTAGCTAGCAAAGTCTGATATTAGCTTTAATCATTTCAGCTAGCAAAGTCTGATATTAGTAAAACCTTTTAGCTAGCAAAGTCTGATATTAGTTTCAATCGTTTTAACCTTTTAGCTAGCAAAGTCTGATATTAGTTCATCCTTTTAGCTAGCAAAGTCTGATATTAGCTTTAATCATTTCAGCTAGCAAAGTCTGATATTAGTAAAACCTTTTAGCTAGCAAAGTCTGATATTAGTTTCAATCGTTTTAACCTTTTAGCTAGCAAAGTCTGATATTAGTTCAACCTTTAGCTAGCAAAGTCTGATATTAGTTTCAATCGTTTTAACCTTTTAGCTAGCAAAGTCTGATATTAGTTCATCCTTTTAGCTAGCAAAGTCTGATATTAGCTTCAATCATTTCAGCTAGCAAAGTCTGATATTAGTAAAACCTTTCAGCTAGCAAAGTCTGATATTAGCTTCAACTGTTTTAAACGTTTAGCTAGCAAAGTCTGATATTAGTTAAACCTTTTAGCTAGCAAAGTCTGATATTAGCTTCAACTGTTTTAACCTTTTAGCTAGCAAAGTCTGATATTAGCTTCAACTGTTTTAAACGTTTAGCTAGCAAAGTCTGATATTAGTTAAACCTTTTAGCTAGCAAAGTCTTATATTAGCTTCAATCATTTTAGCTAGCAAAGTCTGATATTAGTAAAACCTTTTAGCTAGCAAAGTCTGATATTAGCCTAAACCATCGTTGAACTTCTACTATAGCAGTGTATCTAATTAGCGGCTAGTGAAATGGATTGAGCTCGTCTTTAAACACATCAGTATGTTAGCGATCATCACAGACACACCTAGCTTTAAAAAAAAGACATGACGGTGACATGTTAATTCCGGGCTGCGGTTTCTGATCTCTCTTTCTATGTGATCTGAAAAGGGTGTCAGTTCTTTAAAACGATCTTCATGAAGAAAGAGAGAAGTCCTTTATCTGTACATGAAAGTGTTTCCACTCACCGAAGCCCCGACAGAAAAGCGTGTGAAAGAAACTCGTTTGTCACGAGTTAATAAGGCTGTCATGAACACGCCGGGGTTTTTTGTGATGGGTGGCTCGGTGTAGACTCCAGCGCACTGTGTAGATATCAGGATCATTATCCCGAATTAGCTGCTCTCTCAGATGAGAAACTCCAAAAACCTAGATGTACATCTCTCACACATACACACACACACACACACACACACACACACACACACACACACACAGCCTCACGTTTCTGCTGAATAAAAAAATTAATGATTAGAAATTTGTTCCAGTTTTTTGACAGGTTTCTGGTGATACTATAAATATTTAATTATTTATTAATAATTGACTCGTTCCTGCTGCGTATTTTATTTTATTTGGTTGAAGGAAACAAAAGAAAGAAAGAAAGAAAGAAAGAAAGAAAGAAAGAAAGAAAGAAAGAAAGAAAGAAAGAAAGAAATTCCAGCACAGTAAAATCATTTCTTCCCAGCAATGTCAGGTTCATCCATGATACAGCAGCCCTGAAGCAGAAAGGGTTAGGGGCCTCACTCAAGGGCCCAACAGAGGCGACAGAAGCAGTTCCAGAAATCGCTCAGCCCTTGGTTTTTTTCTTTATAGGAACGAACGATGGACACAAAAGAAGCAATTAAAATGGAGACGGAGAAAAGCAGCTTGGCTTTAAAAGCATCTCCGCGACTTTCCGTCGTCTTCAATCAAGAAAACTCTTCGCCTTAAAATTCAGACACTTTACTAACTATAACTCAAACAAGGATGACCGAATCTTTGACGTGCCGCTTCCTCCGAGGCTGAGCGTCCCGCGGCCTGATCAGAGACTGAGGAGAGCTTTTCCTTTTCATCCCTGGCAGCTCGTGAAAGCTTTACAGTAGTGTATATGGCTTTATTATGCTTTAGTGTGATGCTTTTTGCTTTTTTCAGAATTATAGTAAAACATCGGGGGGAAAAAATCATCCTGGAACAGAAATCTTAAGAAAACTCAGGGTCATAAAATGCTGGAGAAAAGAATGGTTTCATTTCTTCTTTTTCTTTTACACTGTTTCATTTATGCATTTAGGACATGACTGCTGATGTCCGAAAGGCAGATGGGAGGACGCTGATCAAGGTGAAAAGCATATATATATATACACACACACACTATATTTCCAAAAGTATTGGGTCACCTGACCTTTACTACTATATGTGCTCGTTTTCTAAACTGTTACCACAAAACTGGAGGCACTCAATTGTACAGGATGTCTTTAGATGGCGCTATAATAACATTCTGCATTCACTTGAACTTTGAAACCCAAAACCTGTTCCAGCATGGCGATGCCTCTGTGCACAAAGTGAGATCCTTGAAGATCTACATGCTTTGGAGAAGAAGATCTCCTGTTATAGAGCTCTGATCTCATCCCCACCTAACACCTTTGGGATGAATGTGAATGCTGACTGCACCCCAGGTCTCCTCAACTACATCTCTTGTGGCTAAACACAAATATCCATAAACACACTCCAAAATATAGTGGAACATCTTTCCAGAAGAGTGGAGGGAATTAGTAGAGGGAATTGGGACTAATGTGGAATGCGACGCTCAAAAATCACATACCGTACTTATGACCAGGTGTCCCAATACTTTTGGTAATATAGTTTATATAGGTATAGAGGACTAGGGTAAATGTAGTAAACAGAACACATACTAGGGTTACATGCATGAAACCTGGAACCTAATATCCTATTGGACATGGCAGGTTTCCTCAGCAGTGTGGAATTCATTCATTCACCATTATTACGTTTTGGGAAAAGAACTAACCAGTTTTACGGACAACATCTCAGGTAGATGTTAATATATAATAACTGTGGACAGAATTCAGTACATCAAGGGAATTGGGAAGTGGAAGCTCAGTGTTTAAGGCATTGGAATTTTAATCAGATGGTCATAAGTTTGCATCCCAGCACCACCAATCTGCCACTAGTGGGCCCTTGAGCAAACTTGTAAGTGGCTCTGGAGAAGGGTTTCTGTGAAAATGCCATGAATATCACAATTTCAGGATTGACTGGATGGTCTGGGGGTTTGAACAAAACTGGTCAAAGTTTCCACAGAAGTGAGTAGAATTAGTCTTCTTCTTTTGGCTTCTACCATTAGGGGTCACCACAGCCAATCATTCGTCTCCATACCCCCCCTGTCCTCTTCATGTGCCTCTTTCAAATTATCTACCTGCATGTCTTCCCTCATAAACCTCCTCCTTGGTCTTTCCTCCTTCCTGGTGGCTCCATCCTCAGCATTCTCCTACTGATATACCCCATGTCCCTCCTCTGCACATGTCCAAAACATCTCAATCTCACCTCCCTCACCTTGTCTCCAAAACGTCCTACATGCGCTGTCCCTCTAATAAACTCATTTCTAATCCTGTCCATCGTCATCACTCCTAATGAAAATCTCAGCATCTTCAGCTCTGCTTCCTCCAGCTCAAATTGGTCAAATTACCAAGGTCCAAGCTTCTGCAAGAACTGGCAGGATTGATCTGATAGGGGTTTTTTTTGGGAGAGGGGGGATTCCATGTAGGACTGTGCAGAAGCATTTAGGATTTGTTCAGGAATTGGTCAAACCTTTTCATCGGAGGGAATAAAATTGGAGAAACGTTCTTCAGGAGTGGAGGGATTGGTCAAACCTTTTTCTGGAAGCAGGAATGATTGGTCAAGCGAAAAAGTGAAAAAGTTCCTGCAGAAACTTTAAATGGAATTCTGATGAATCCTTTTGATTCTGCAGGAACTTTTCACTTTTTCGCTGACCAATCATTCCTGCTTCCAGAAAAGGTTTGACCAATCCCTCCACAGGAGTAGGTGGGATCAAACAAACCTTCTAAAAGCGTGGAGCAGATTGCAAGTAGGTGGCAGGAGGATAAACAGAAATCCTTGTCTAACACTCAGAATCTGGCATCTATAAGTTCAAGTGTTCATGAATCCTGAACATTTCCTGAGGCTGGTCTCAGGTCTTCTGGGCAAACAGCATCTTTGAAAGCTCTACACCGAGAATGAAGTTTGCTTGGATGTTCAGACGTTCAGGCAGCAGGCAATGAGGTGTGTTACATCACAAGTAACTACTTGCTGAGCAAGACAGAGAGGAATGTAAACCAGGTTACTACAAACGAACATGACATGAATTCCTCTTGGATTTGAACACCAAAAAACCTCAGTGCCCTGAAATCTTGTGCTTCATTTCATGTAAACCACATTATAGCATTAGGATCTTCACCAACGTGCACATGAAAATTGTGAATTTGCATATGTAGGTCAGTGTACCCGCAAAATCACGAGGCAGAAATTCCGCACCGATGAACATGAACATGACTTAGTCTTAGTAAAAACGATGAGCTGAAGAGTGGGACGGGGGGTGGGGAGGTGGTTGTTCTCCATTTTCACAAGTCTGAACCCATTCCGAAATCTCCAGGAATCTACTGCCCTCCAGTGGCCGAGTGAAGAACTGCTCATTGGGTGAAGAACTCCACAGCGATCCCAAGACTTAAAATTTCTTTATTGTTCTAAATTCTAGATGTCCTAGTTTCCAGATATTGTGTTCTTACTAAGAAAAAAAAACAAAGGAAATAAGATTTTTTTCAACTTGAAAATGGAAGAAGTTGGCGTTCAAAGAAAAAACAAATATTTTTTACCGCTTTATTTATTATTATATTATTAAATAAATAAATAAATAAATACACTTGTTCAAAGGCTTTTATGATTTCTTATTGTAGTGTATATCAATAGATAACAAAAAAAGCAGTCTGATATTAGTTAAACCTTTTAGCTAGCAAAGTCTGATATTAGCTTCAACTGTTTTAAACGCGTTTAGCTAGCAAAGTCTGATATTAGTTTCAATCGTTTTAACCTTTTAGCTAGCAAAGTCTGATATTAGTTCATCCTTTTAGCTAGCAAAGTCTGATATTAGCTTTAATCATTTCAGCTAGCAAAGTCTGATATTAGTAAAACCTTTTAGCTAGCAAAGTCTGATATTAGTTTCAATCGTTTTAACCTTTTAGCTAGCAAAGTCTGATATTAGTTCAACCTTTAGCTAGCAAAGTCTGATATTAGTTTCAATCGTTTTAACCTTTTAGCTAGCAAAGTCT